>NC_048303.1:50589418-50786532 GCF_013100865.1 Trachemys scripta elegans | reverse complement strand
GAGCATAAGCTTTCGTGGACTACAGCCCACTTCTTCGGATGCATATATGCAATATATGTTCCATTCTATATGCATCCGAAGAAGTGGGCTGTAGTCCACGAAAGCTTATGCTCTAATAAATTTGTTAGTCTCTAAGGTGCCACAAGTACTCCTGTTCTTCTTTTTGCGGATACAGACTAACACGGCTGTTACTCTGAAACATAGCTATATTGACAATGCCTAATCCTACCACTGAATTTATTGGATCCATCCTGATGTCTAGAATTAAATGTAACAAAATATTTTGAAAACCAATATCATAAAGATATAATTCTTGTCAGCTGGAACAAAGGGCTTCACTTTGTAATATACACACTAATATTGATCATTTCACCTTTGCAGACGCTAGTAAGACTTTGACCCAGATCTTTCCTTTCAGTGATATATGTGGCTGAAATATCAATTTATCCTTCTAATAAACTTTTCTAGATTTTTACCACTATGACATTGGTTTGACTAGATATAGAATAGAAGACATGCAGGAAATCTGGTTCCTCCCCTAGTCTGGCCCCAACTGAGCTTCCTATGAAGGGGCCGTGGAGGTATTAGATGAGCCCAACTGGGTGAGTTAACCCATTCTATACTGGAATGAGCCCAGTCTGCCTCCTTATAAGAACTTTGCATCTGTCCTTAAGGAATTTCATCCTGTTTTTTCAGACCATTTCTCCAGTTTGTCAAGATCATTTTGAATTTTAATCCTGTCCTCCACAGAGCTATCAACCTCTCCCAGCAAGGTATCACCTGCAAACTTTATAAGTGTATTCTCTATGCCAGTATCCAAATAATTTATGAAGATATTGAACAGAAACAGACCTAGTACAGAGCCCTATGGGACTCTACCAGATATGTCCTTCCAGCTTGACAGTGAACTGTTGATAACTACTCTGAGTGCACTTTTCCAAACAGCTGTGTGCCCACTTTATAGTAGGTTCATCGAGGGCTAGGCTGTATTTCCCTACTTTGTTTATGAGAAGGTCATGGATGTCCTATCAGAAGGTTTATTAGAGTAAAGATATATCACATCTCCTGCTTTCCCCATCCACATGGTGTGTTACCCTGTCAAAGAAGGATATTAGGTTGTTTTGACTGGATTTGTGTTGAGAAAGCCATGTTGACTGTTACTTATCACCTTATTATTTTCTAGGTGCTTACAAAATGATTGTTTGATTATATGCTCTATAATTTTACCAGTTGATGTTAAGCTGACTGGACTGGAATTCTATGGATTGTCCTTGTTCTTCTTTTCATTCCTATTCCTCTGGGATCTCTCCCATCTGCCACAATTTCTCTAAGATACTTGCTAATGGCTCTGAGACCTCTTCAGACAGTTCCTTAAGTATGTATTTTGTTCCTCTATGTATTTTGTTAAGCACCGCTGACTTGAAGGAATCTAATATGTTTAAATAATTCTTAATTTGTTCTTTCCATACCCCATTTACACTGACATTCATTATGTTTGTCATCCAATGACTGCTAGCATTTTTGGTGAAACCTGACACTAAAAAGGCTTCAACCACTGCTGTGTTTTCTGTTATTGTCTTTCTCTCCTCATGAGTAGTGGGCCTACCCTGTCCTTGGTCTTCCTCTTGCTTCTAATGCATTTGTAAAATAGGATTGATTCTGAGCCCATTGGAAGTCAATGGTAAAACTTCCTTCCCACCTCCATTTTGATTTTAATGGTGACAATTCAGGGACACAGAGCCCACTTGAGAAGGGAAGATACCTATCTTCAGGTTTATTAGAACACTCTTTTCACTGCAACATCAAGATCCCAACAAGGGCAGTCAGGGCAAAGGGTCAGAGCAGGGGCAAACCTAAGGCTGAGAATAGCAGAGTAATTCATAGCCAGGTTCCAGGCCAGGGTACAAACAAAGGGTCAGAGTCCAAGTCAGGTTTCAGGGTTCAAGTCAGGAAGCGAAGGCCAAATCAAGCCAAAGTCAAAGCTAGGAAGTCACAAGGAACAAGTCAGAAGGACAGTCATAGCAGCTACAGAAGATCCACACAGGTTCCCTGAGCACGTCTGTGTTTATACGGGGCAGGGAGCCAACAAGGACCTATAAAACCATAAAAAAGGTCTGTCAAACCTTTGAGGCAGAACTTCCCATGGTTTGTGTCCACACTGGGTTATAGGAAATGGAATGCTAGGTAGCAGCTTGGAGATGTCAGCTGCCTGGTAGCTCTGTAGGCCTGGGTTCTAGATCCATAGAGTCTTACATCTATAGCTGTTTGAAGGAAGGAGTCTTTGAAAGCCAATGGCCCCAGTAGGAAAATTGTCAGCCAGTGGTAAAGGAACTTTGAAGGATAATCTTTAAAACAGAGCTTCCTTTTCCTGGCTCCCTCTACTGCTCTAAGTGTCACAACACTGTCCTCATACAGTTATGTGGATCAAAATATAAAAGACTGAGAGTTCCTAGTAATGTGAGGAATTGGAGCCTATACAAGGATCATGATTCCTCTTACTCTTTGCTTTTCAGAATGTTTTTTAAGATACTGACTATAGTAAAAACACTGGCACCAAATTTAACACCAGCTTTGGTTTCTGCCTGTTAGCATTCACAATTATAGTTAATTAGTGATTTCTACTAATCTCTACCTCTGCTACAGGGTGTGAGAGACAGAGACTCCAGGGATACTGATAGTTGTGTGAACGCACTGGAATATGATTCAAGTGAGTAATAGAGATCAGGTGCTGTCTAGGCTGTCAGCCTGATAGAGCCAATGGCTGATACTGTTTCCCCATTCTCATAACCCTGTTATGATGGAAGTAGTCACATCCTAGTCACCTAAAAACAGGGTGAAAACAAGATTGGGGGTAGCAGTCTATCTTATACAGTGCCTCAGACAACCTGCTGAAAGGAAGCAATCACCCTGACTGCTTAAAGACCATGGAGGAGAAAGCACCTTGCCTTTGAATGGAGATGGAACAGGTAGTAGGGACACCGCTATATGTAAAACAGGGTATTTGTGTTCTGAGCAAGGCCTTCCTTTCAAGTGTGTTTTTTGGTGGTGAATGTGTACTGATAGCATCAGCCCAAGTTTAGGACCTGGGAGGAGATTCAATTAAAATTCAGCAACTGCTTGCCAGAATCACACACACAGGCTGAAATCCTGGCCCCATTGAAGTCAATGGGAGTTTTCCCAGTGACTTCTGCAGGTCCAGGATTTCACTCACAGAGATAAATTGACTTTTTGTTTGTTTGTTTGTTTGGTGTTGTCTGCTTGTTATAAATGATTTTTCCAGCTGGATGCAGCCTCTCTTTGAGAAAACAAATAAAAATAGCTTCTGCTTAACTTACATGACACCTCTGATCACATGGGACATCCATTGACTATAAAACTTGTCATGTGACTTCCACCATCTGACTTATTCTACTATAACTTATCTGAAGAAACCCTGGTTTCAACCTCTGAATACAGTGGGTGAAAAATGTGCTGCACATCCTGAAAGAGAAAAAAAAGTTTCCCCAAAGTTTTGACATGAACAAAATTTGAGTACATCAAGTTGTAATTGTTTAAACTAAAGCAAGGCTGATTTTCAGTGCATTTGTCTTTGGTTTTGACAATTTGCACTGCTGTAGTTTAGAACCTTTGCCTTTCTTAGCATTAGATATGAAAATTCCTTCCCTTCCTTGTTCATCCAAGTGTAGTTAATTTGATTAATCTGATTTATTTTTAAAATTTGTGCAGTTAATTGTATTTATTTTCAAAGTACATTCAAGTGCAATGTAGGCACGAATGCCTCAACAATAATGAAATCTGATGGATTAATTCATGTGCATGCTGTTGTTTTGCTGTGTGTGGTCATAAGGAATTGCAATATATTTACCATGCAGTTATTGAAAGAAAGGTTACAATGAGAAGGATGTGGACTAACTACAAGACATACCAAAATATCTTTATACTGAAGTCTATATAGAAAGCTCAGTACTATAGACTAAAAGAAACCACTGCCTCTGAGGAATATACAAACCTATATCTTCAGGATTTGACTAAGTAGACTGCTCTCCCCTTCCTGCAACTTCAGATGGGCTAGTGAGGAAGGCATGGTCCTCCCCACAGACACTGTAAAGCTGAAATCCTGGAGTCAGCAAAGGCAATGGCAAAACTCCAATTTCTTTCATCTAGTAACCCTAAGTAACTTCTTCAGTGGCAAGGGGGTTGCTTCTCCCTTTTCTCAGAAACTGAAGTGGAAAAGTTGTTGATTCTCTGCTCAGTTGTCTGTTTACCTCTAGTATTTGTTAGCATTTTTATAGCACTGAATGTGTTCAAAGCAATGTACACACAGTAATTAAGCCATGTGAGAGCCTAAGTATTTTCATCTCCACTTAATGATAGAGAAACTGAGATAGAAGGTAAGGTCACTTGCCCAAGGTGCAAGAAGAGACAGAATTAGAGCTAAGGCTTATCTGTCTTCCCAACTCTGGACTCATGTATCCAGGCCACACTAGGTTACTGAGTCCAAAAAATACTCCAGTTTGTACTGGGCCGAAAGAAAAAGATTCAGAGAAGGGCAACTAAAATGATTAGGGGTTTGGAACGGGTCCCATATGAGGAGAGATTAAACAGGCTAGGACTTTTCATCTTGGAAAAGAGGAGACTAAGGGGGATATGGTAGAGGTATATAAAATCATGAGTGATGTGGAGAAAGTAGATAAGGAAAAGTTATTTACTTATTCCTATAATACAAAAACTAGGAGCCACCAAATGAAATTAATAGGCAGCAGGTTTAAAACAAATAAAAGGAAGTTCTTCTTCACACAGTGCACAGTTAACTTATGGAACTCCTTGCCTGATTAGGTTGTGAAGGCTAGGACTATAACAGTATTTAAAAGAGAACTGGATAAATTCATGGTGGTTAAGTCCACTACTGGCTATTAGCCAGGATGGGTAAGGAATGGTGTACCAAGCCTCTGTTTGTCAGAGGGTGGAGATGGATGGCAGGAGAGAGATCACTTGATCATTACCTGTTACGTTCACTCCTTCTGGGGCACCTGGTATTGGCCACTGTCGGTAGACAGGATACTGGGCTAGATGGACCTTTGGTCTGACCCAGTACGGTCGTTCTTATATTCTTATGTAAATCCCCCAATTTTTCCTTTAAAGAACCAGATCACCATATATTTGGCACTGGCCACTGTCAGAAGACAAGATACTGGGTTAGATGGATCACTAAACTAGATGGACTATTGGTCCAATACAGCATGGTCTTTATGTTCTTCTATACAATGTTATTTGTATAGAAGAACAATGAGCTAAATAGGTTTTGTTCCTGATAAGCACCCAGTAATATTGGAACTGTCTTTTTGTTCTGAGTTTGTACAGTGCCTAACACAATGAGGCCCTGGCCCATGACTAGGTCTCCTAGGTGCTACACAAAGATAGATAGATAGATAAAGTAAGGTGGATTTGTGTATTCATATAAAGAAAGTTAATAACTGAAGCAACAAAAGTCAAATACGTCAATCAATATAACCTTTAAATTAAACTATTTTAAAATAAATGTTACTGTTTTGCAACAACATTTTAGAATGATCTCCAACAGTTTTAATCAGAATAAAAAGGTTATAATAATAATCTTTAAATAGAGACCACTTTTAAAGGAATTCCATTAACACAGTGTAATGGCACCTTCCAATAAATATAATTTAAATACCCTTTATTACTTTATTACTAAGAGACTGACCTTTTTGTACCATCCGTCCCCCTCCCCGAACCTACATAAGGAAAAATTGCTATGAGTATGTGAAGTGAGAAATATAATATTTTGTCGAGAGTAGGAACATAGTGATCTCAAGTGATTTTGGTTTGTTTTTTCCCCTAAACGTTTTAAAACACACACACACACACACACACAACTCCTTTAGAGAAGACAATGGTAACATTTCCTAAAAAAAAAAAAAAAAAAAAAAAATCTATGATTATGTCAGGGGGAAAAAGGAAAATAAGTTTCAAAAACTATCTATTCTGCCATTGGCCCCATGTGTTAATGAAATCAAGGCACCCGTAGGCTGTACATGTACATATGAGAAATGATTATTACAAATTTAATACACAAATTGCAGTTTTTCAATCCTAATTCACATGTAGGTGTTGTCACAGTTCAGGGTAACTGCACCTGTTTTCCCACCTTCTATGGTCCACTCCAGGAGTGCCCAGTCAGGTCTTAGATCTCCAGCTGTCTCTGGGTAGGGAACCTGTGTCCAGCGTCCTTTTGATTGGGGTTTTAAGGTTGCTCAGCTTTCTGCCTCACACTGTGATATTCCCAGCAAACCAGTCTGCCTAAAGGCCAGTGCCTGAGCTTTGCTTTCTTTCCGAGGGCTATGAACAGTATATTGCCAGCAGTTATGTTACTGCACAGCTCTTTCTAAGCAAGCACCTTTATTCTTAAGGTAGAACTATCACGGAAAAAAACATAAAACAACAATAAAGGTTCCTATAAACATGCTAAACGCTTACCAGAGGTCACCCATTGGCTTTATGGGGTTCTAGTAGGCCAAAGTCTTTCCAACTCTTCAGCAAAAGTTGGGTCCCCCATTGGACAGAAGGTCCTGTTCATTTGCTGGATCAGAAAGAAGGCTCTGAGTCGGTTTGAACCCAGTCTTTTTTTTTTTTTTTTTTTTTTTTAAATCAAAAGCCCTTTCTTTATCACTTGGTCTTCGGAAAATCCAGTTTGAATATGTATATGTGACCCTTCCCGACGGTACCTCTCTGGAGATGTTTAAAACCAAAGTGATTTGCCTTAATCACTCCCCACTGTTTTTGGTTCCTGGAGGAGCTGTGGTACCTCTCTCTACGGAGATGCATATAATCCCTGGCCACAGTGATACATAAATTTAATACAATATGGTCCACAAAAGTTATTGCATGTGGGTGCAACATCTGTCACAGGTTTACCACCCTAGTCTCAGCATCATTTGAGTGTCTTTATTTGAAATGCATAGAACCAAAGTATCTATTTTGGTTTCATGCCCTTAAATTGACAGAACTTATTTTTAAAACAATAGACTCTCAATTGTTTTGACATATTGACGTGTTTTTCTTAGTTTGACTTTCTGGAGCATGAAGATGGTGTGATAAAACTCAACCCCCAGCATGGAAAACCTGTGTGGACATGAGCTGGTGACTGATGTCTTTGCAGGTCTGAAATACTGAGGGCCTGATTTGTAACTCCCTCACACTTTCTGCAGTCTTTTACACCTGCGTGACATGTGTGTACATTGCTGCCATTCTAATTTAGTAGCAGTTTACACTAGCTCTGTACCCACTTTGCACAGGTGTAAATGAGAAAACTGGAGAATCAGGCCATGGGTCCAGATTTATTCCCCTGCAACTTTCCCCTTCCCCTGTATAGAGGAATCATTTGGGCAGGCCCTGGTGTAGGCTAGGGCAGGTATGTGGGCTTGCTAAATTTTCACCCTTGTTGTGATGACCTCTACAGGCAATTGCAGTGGTGCAAAATTGCCAGAGTATAAGAATAACCCAGCCACTCTCCCAAAATGCCCTCTGCTCCAGGGCCTGCTGTGGGAAGGACTGTCAGAATGCCCTGCTCTATGGGTCCCACAGAGGGCCTGTTGCATGAGGAGTCATCTCAAAGGGAAAAGAGGCACTTTATCACCCCTTTGCAGAACTGCAAATTCCTCTGTAAATCTCTTGACTTTGGTATATTTCACACTAGACAGATGAACTACTTGCCAGTGAATCATTACATCACTGTCAGTTCAAGAGGAACCTTGCACTTATTAGCCCAGTTAGACAGAGGTAAATTGTACTAGTGCAGGCTCATCAAAATTAAAAATGCCTCCCCAACCCCTTATCTACTGCCCAAGATACATAATACAGCCTTGGCCATTGTGAATCCAAAGGCAGAAAGCACCCACCTATATGTGTTCCTTCCTTTTCCCATTCATTACTTTTTTTAGTTAGCATTTTCAAAAGAGGAACTTTTAAGTGTTCTTGACCAATTAATGTGTGGTTTTGAAAGCAAATGTTTGCTTTTAATTTATTAGATAATGCGGGCATAAAAGATGGGGGGAGAAAGTCAATTACAGGAACTTGGAGCACCGTGGTTGAGAAATATTTATTGACTTTTTTCAAATATGTAGTTAGGAATTCAAATGCAGTCAATGTGAACAGTGTTCTGAATTTGCAATCACAGTGCCATATATTTTGAACACTGTCTTAAATATCTTTCAAGTCACAGGACCACTGCTGGAAGATAGTATCATTTAGTAGTACAACCTCAAACTATTATTTAGTGATTTATAGGAGTTTTGCCTCCTAGAAATTGGACTATGATTAATAATAGAAATGTCTTATCCTATACAAACGTAGTACCTATCTTTAAAAAGGGGAACAAGGAGGATCCAGTGAATTATAGACCACTCAACCTAACTTCAATATCTGGAAAGATAGTGGAGCAAATTATTAAACAATCATTTTGTAAGCACCTGGAGGATAATAGGGTTATAAGGAATAGTGAGTATAGATTTATCAAGAACAAATCATGCTAAACCAACCTAAGTTCAATCTTTGATAGGATTACTGAGCTAGTGGATAGAGGAGAGCAGTAGACATGATATACCTTGATTTTAGTAAGACTTTTGACATAACATTCTCATAAGCCAACTAGAGAAATGTGGTCTAGAAGAAATTACTATAAGCTGGGTGCACAACTGGTTGAAGGACCTGTCAAGGCTGCCATCCTTCCTCCTTCCTCCCGCCAACTCCTGGTGGATCAAGATCCAACCCCCTTGGATCTAAAAACAAGGAAAAATCAATCAGGTTCTTAAAAAGAAGGCTTTTAATTAAAGAAAAAGGTAAAAATCATCTCTGTAAAATCAGGATGGAAAATAACTTTACAGGGTAATCAAACTTAAAGAGCTCAGAGGACCCCCCTCTAGCCTTAGGTTCAAAGTACAGCAAACAGAAATAAACACTCTAGTAAAAGGTACATTTACAAGTTGAGAAAACAAAGATAAACTAACACACCTTGCCTGGCTGTTTACTTACAAGTTTGAAATATGAGAGACTTGTTCAGAAAGATTTGGAGAACCTGGATTGATGTCTGGTCCCTCTCAGTCCCAAGAGCGAACGAACTTCCCAAACAAAGAGCATAAACAAAAGCCTTCCCCCCCCCCCAAGATTTGAAAGTATCTTGTCCCCTTATTGGTCCTTTGGGTCAGGTGTCAGCCAGTTACCTGAGCTTCTTAACCCTTTACATGTAAAAGGATTTTGGAGTCTCTGGCCAAGAGGGATTTTATAATACTGTACACAGGAGGGCTGTTACCCTTCCCTTTATAATTATGACAGGACCATACTCAAAGTGTAGTTATAAATGCTTTGATGTCAAACTGGGAGGGCGTATCTAGTGGTGTCTCATAGGGGTCAGTCCTGGGTCTGGTACTATTCAATATTTTCATTAATGACTTGGAAAATGGAGTAGACAGTAAGCATGCTTATAAAATTTGCAGATGACAACAAGCTGGGAGGGGCTGCAAGACTTTGGAGGACAGGTTTAAAATTCAAAATGACCTTGATAAATTGGAGAATTGGTCTGAGTTCAATAAGATGAAATTCAATAAAGACAAGTGCAAAGTCTTTCACTCAGGAAGGAAAAATCAAATGCACAACTACAAAATGCGGAATAACTCACTAGCAGTAGTACTGCTGAAAAGGACTTGGGGGTTTTAATGGATCACAAACTGAATATGAATCACCAATGTGATGCAGCTGCAGAAAAGGCTAATATGATTCTGGAGTGTATTAACAGGCATGTTATATGTAAGACACAGGAGGTAATTGTCCCATTCTACTCGGTACTGATCAGGCCCCAGTTGGAGTATTGTGTCCAATTCTGCGCAACACAATTTAAGAAGAATGTGGCCAATCTGGAAAGAGTCCAGGGGAGAGCAACAAAACTGATAAAAGGTTTAGAAAACCTGGCATATGAGGAAAGGTTGAAAAAACTGGGAATATTTAGTCTTGAGAAAAGAAGGCTGAGAGGTAACCTGATAAAGGTCTTCTAATAGGTTAAAGGTTGTTAGAAATAGGAAGGTGATCAGTTGTTCTTCATGTCCACTGAAGGTAGGACAAGAAGTAATGGGTTTAATTTGCAGCAAGGGAGGCTTAGCTTGGTTATTAGGAAAACTTTCTAACTATAAGGGTAGTTAATATCTTGAATAGGCTTCCAAGGGGATGTTGTGATGTCCCCATCATTGGAAGCTTTTAAAGACAAGTTGGACAAACACCTGTCAGGGATGGTCTAGTCTCTAGATTTACTTGGTCCTGCCACAGAGCAGGGGGCTGGACTTGATGACTTGTCAAGGTTCCTTAAAGCCACACATTTCTCTGATTATTTATATATAAATTATTTAAAAATAATCATAGAAATGTAGGGCTTTAAGGAATATATATATTTAAATGTAGCACCTCATTGAACTCCTTTGTAATTCACTATAAGATCTTTAACTCTGACAATGATCTCACTTCTAATATGGATCTGAGCACTGTGCCCACATGGTAGCAATTCCATTGCATTTTTTTTTGGTTGTAAGCACAAATCCATAGATTCCAAGGCCAGAAGGGACCACAGGCCATATAACTTCCCAAAAATATGGCTTTTGTTGATGTTCTCAGGATTACAAGGGGCATGTCAATCACAGATGGATACTCTGCCAGGTCAGACGTGAAAACCGGTGCTCTGGGCTGTGGCTCATCAACCAGTCTGGGGTCTGTGACATCATCTGGTCTCTCATCCTGGGTAGAGCTGGATGAGCTGTCTTGTCTCATTGTGCTTGTGCCTTATTGTACAGTTGACCTCAGGATCAGATCAGATGTGGAGCTGAGAGTGAGAGGATAGGAGCAAAAATAGCGGGGCAGAAAGGAACACACAAAGGCAGGGATCTCACTGGAGTCTTCATTGATGCAGCAGTGATGAACAAGTGTCTACGCTGATGTACTGAGATCTGGACTTCCCTGAATCCTAGGATGAAATCCATGGAGTTGAGCAGCAGAGGCCTAATGACCTTCTGCCTCTTCCATGAACTCCTCAGACAGTTTGCCTGTCCCCACTACAAAAAGTCTCTTTTTACGGACCATATGAAAAGGGGGTGATGGGGGGAAATACTCCATCCTCCCATTATTTGTTTATGAATCAGGCCTGCCTTCTAACATAGCACATTTAGTCCATTAACTTCCAGTACCACAGTTTTCTTGTTTATCAGGTGTGGTCTCAACACAGTTTGAGTTATATCAGTAAAGCCCTTTTGTTTAGACTAACTCAGTCTTTCTATTTTTCACTTTTACAAATTTTTATCAACAGTCTAAGTTGGACTTTTGTTACTTTTTGTCCACCAACGTTTGTTATTACAGATGATTGAGCTATTCTATAAACATACCTCCATTTTTCCACAGTTAAGCTCACAAATGGAGAATTAACGTTCATTAAGGCGAGAGTAGGAGATAAGCTTCCTGATTGTAATACATCTAATGAAGAAGACATGGACGGTGCAATTTTTATGTAACTATTTTGGCTATGCCAGTAAGTGTCCTCAAATTAGGCAGGGGATGCCTATCTCACCACTGGGGCCCAATCCCATAGGCATGTTCAGATCATGTCTAACGCCTATTATCTGGCAGCCTCTGCAGGCCACCAATAGATGGAGAGTCAGTAGAACACCAGCACAAAAAACAGCCGAGACATGTAAAGGGAGTGTAAGAGAGGTCTTGAGCTTGTGCAAAGGAAAGAAAGAGATGGTTTTGGCTGCTAGAATATAGGCTATGTAGCCAGCTGACTTGCTTAACTCCAGGAGAGGGCTCAAAGCTGAAGTTCCCAAGGAGAGAGAGATGTCACCCAGATGCCCAGGTCAGCCCTTTTCCTTTCCCAGCCCCTCTCCTCAGCATTTTATTCCTAGCTAGCTTTGATGGCTCCCTGCTCATCTTGCTGGCTCCTGAAAATCTCTTCTTTAGGCATATGACTCTCCTTATGCATTACATGGGGACATGGGTGCCTACCTGAGGACTGAAAATTCCACTGGGCATCAAATTGCCTAGGAATTAGACATTGCAGTGCTCAATGGAACAATGCCAATGTACCTTTGGGGGCCTAAGTGACTTGCCTGAGGTTATACCGGAAGTCTGCTGCCTTAACCACAAAACTATTCTTCCTTCATTCTGTCCACTGAATTTGTACAATGGTGGATATGCAAACTTAACCCTACTGCTCCACAAACAAACCATGACCTAGACAAACCAATGATAGAAATGAAAGGCTAATTCAGTGTGTGGCCATCTATTCTTTTGTTTCTCTGCCAAGATTGCCAGTTTTAATGATCGTATTGTTATGTGGCTATTTTTTTAAACCAAAAACTGGACTGATATCACCAATTAATTTCATATAAGTGACAAACACTTTTGGTCATTGCCAGATCTACATTTAGAACATAAATTGGAAGTGGGAAATGGAAGGGCTTTGTATCTAGCTAAATACTATACATAGTATGGGGAGAAGATGACTAAAATGTTTGTGTATGTGTTCAGTACAATATAGTCTAAATCTATAGTGAATTCTGTATTATTTCTTATTATTCAGCAAGGTTCTTAAAAACATGTTTTTACCATTAGCATGCGAGTAGTCCTATTGCCATCAATTCAGCAAGATACTTCAATGGGAATACGGATGAGTTTAAACTTAAGCATGTGCTTAATACATTGCAGAATCAAGGCCTGAATGCAGCATCTCTCATCAGTATATGTTTCTAAACTACAGTAGCTGTGCCTTTATCTGCAAGTGTGTAGAGTGTTTATACACTCACACACAGACATCCTCTGTGTCCATTAAGGAAAATAGCCTATGTAAGATAGCAGAAAACAATCAAAAGAGAAAGGCAAAAACATTTTTAAAAAAAGAGAACATTCAGATGGTGAATGTTCCCTCTAGAATAAAGGCATTAATTAATTCTACATGACAAAAGATGTATTACAGAGTATTAAGTTGCAGGTTTATTGTTATAAATGCATAGCATGACTGAATTTAGAACAATAGTTCTTTAAATGAAGAATGAGTTGCTCCCTCTAGGATTCTTAGAAAAGAAGTCAAATGAACATAATTTATATTTACAATTTCTTTTACATTATCATTTTCATATAACTGGTGTGGTAAAATTAAAAGGCACTCAGCCAAATAGAGTTCTCTGTGTGAATGAGCTGAAGGGAAAAAAAAATTCATACAAAACCTTTTGGAGGTACCTCATCTAATGAATTAGAAAGCTCAGTCATGTCTCTTATGCCAACTTTTCATCTAAGAACAGGGATCTAATGAAAAGGCCTTTGGCTAAATTGTATGTAGTTGTAGCCATATTGGTCCCAGGATATTAGAGAGAGAAGGCTAAATTGAGCTTTTTAAATTTTATTCTAAACTTTGGAAAAGTGTCCTTGAGTTGCAGTTTTCAATTCCCATCAACAGCTTGTGCTCAAACTCGCAGTACCAAGAAAGACTGAAAAAGAAGTTCAAGGAACTGTATACAAAACAAGATTTTGGTCAGCAAGCCTAAACATGCTTAAGTACCATTAGGTGTCGTTTGCTTTTTTTATCATCATTTTTAATAAATAGATTGATTTACTGTTTTGGCTCCTTTGGATTAAAAGGGGTGAACTTTCAAATATGACCATCTGTATTGAATCTATAAAATATGTAGGAAAAGACACAACCAGGCAATGTAAAGTGCAAAACATATTTCTATCTACAACAGTCCTTTCAAATAATGCATCCCGTGATCTCACAGATATTGTGTGCTCCCTTACTTTGCACATATGCAAATCTTTTATGGTGAAATTTAGATTAAATGATTGAAAATTTACACGGAATGGTTTCTTGAAACAATTGATTAGTTAACCATAGAGGGAAGAAAAAGAATAGCATTTATACATTTTCAAGTGGATGTCTCCCTAGGCATTTAAACAAAGTCAAGGTTGACTTCTTCATTTAGAAACCTTCAATCTTATCTCTTGTCTGCTGCCAGGCCCTCTCTCTTTCAAATGTCAAAAAGATCTGGACCCAATCCTCAGCTGTGTTGAGCTCATGCTTTAAAGTAGGGCCACTTTTACATCCCCCGATCTTGTAACTGGGCAGGAATGAACTAGCTGCCAATGTAGGTCAGAGTTGCTGTCAGATCAGCATAGGTCATAACAGAGATCTGATTTACAGCTGCTAGAACTGTAGCCTAGGTACCATTTTGCTGCTTGGGGACCGGCAAAGCATATCACACTCCAATCCCAATCCTTCTGGCCCCAGAAACCTCACTTCCTCCCATTCCTAGCATCCAGAAAACAAGCACAGGTGTGGAGTATATCAGGAATCAAGATTTCAAGTTTTTCTTTTTTTCCTACATTGCCTCCATGGACACAAATAAGTTTAAGTCAGCTTCACTCGGTAATATACATGAAGGATGCTAAACAGTACAATTTTGGCAGACAAAAGGAAATTGGACTATCATATCACAAGTGTAATCTATGAATTCGGGAAAGGTTTTCAATAAGTCTCTGTAAGTCTCTGTCCCTGATCATTATCCAAACAATAGCTGAAGATGAAAAGTAATTTCCTCAATACAGAATCCAAGAGGTTCCTGAACTTGTAGTACTCAGCTGGAGTCAACTGAAGTATGATTTAATCTTTATGCTCTGTTAAATGATGAACAATTCCTTAGATTCTTTAAATGGTCTCAATACATCAACAAATCTAGCACAAGATTAAATGATTGCAAAGCAACGCACAAGAATGATATCTATCCTAGCTGAAACTAAGGGGATTAAAAATCAGAATATTAAGTCTATTGTTAAAAAGACCAAGGTTTAACTTGTAGATTGCTGATGTTTTATAAATACAGTAGTTTAAAAATCTGCTTTCAGTTACATAACATTTCACATACATGTGCATTTATTCCTAGTGATTTGAGTTGGCTGAATAGCAGAACATCATATTTGTCAACTAATTTATTTGACCATTAATGGCAAAAATTTCCAGATAACACATTGGATTAGTAATATTCTTGCATCTGTACTAGTGGTGAACAAAGATCAAAAAGTGCCGGTGCTCAGTTAATAAGCATGAAAAAATTTGAATGATCATCTGAATGTTTACCAACTTGCCAGTTATGGGTTGTGGGTTTTTTTTGCTCTGAAATATTTTGCTTGTGACAATAGACTTTCTTGATAGATTCACAACATTATTTTTCCTGTTTTTAGTGAGATGTGACATTTCACGAGAACACCTATTGATGTATTTCCAAGTACTTTGGTACTCCTATCTCTGAATGAAACAGGATCTATAGAGACATGTGAAAACAGAATTAAAAGCACACAAGGATTGTAGTCTCCAGGTGCTACTGTAATACAAATAAATATAAACTTATAATAACAGATTAGTAAGAAAACAAAGAACAAATATAAAAAGAACATGTTTTGCATCAACTAACCCACTGTTCTCCAACTTATATTTGTTATAAGTAAACAATCTTGAATATTGGGTGCTATTAAAATGATGAATTTATTCTATATTCTATTAACTCAGACTCATAGGCCAGAAGGGACCATCATGATAATCTAATCTGACCTCCTGCCCATTGCAGGCCACAGAACTTCACCCACCCACTCTTCTAATTGGCCCATAAACTCTGCCTGAGTTACCAAAGTCCTCAAATCTTGATTTAAACACTTGAAGTTACAAAGAATCCACCACTGACTCTAGTTCAAACCAGCAGGTGACCTGTACCCAATGTTGTGGAGGAAAGTGAAAAATCCCCAGGGTCTCTGCCAATCTGACTTGGGGGGAAATTCCTTTCTGACCCAATATGGTGATCAGTTATATCCTGAACATGTAAATGAGAATCAGCAGCAAGACACCTAGAAGAGTCCTCTGTATTAATCAGAGACCTCCCCCTCTAATAGCAGTAGCAGATGGGCCATGTGCCATTGTAGGCAACCTCACCATGCTATTCGCTCCTTAATTTTATCAAGCTCAGTCTTAAAACAAGTTAGATTTTTTGCTCCCCTTGGACACTGTTCCAAAATTTCATTCCTTTGATGGCTAGAAACCTTCATCTAATTTCAAGCCTAAACTCATTGGTGGACAGTTTATATCCATTTATTCCTTTGCCAACATTGGTCCTTAACTTAAATAACACCTCTCTCTCAGGTGCGTGCAAAAGAGGGGGGCAAGTAGGTGGATGACCATCCCCAATAATCATTGGGGGCACAGAATTTATTGAGCCCCAGAGCCCTGGAGGCAGGGAAGGGTGAGCTCCTCTCTGGGGTCAGGGCAGGGTGGGAGGGTAGAGTGAGCTGCCAGGGCTGGGGTGGTGGGGAGCAGTGAGCTCGTCTCAGGGCTGAGTGGGGAGAGGGAAGACTGAGCTCCTGGGGGGGGGGGGGGGGGACACAGAATGTGCCTTTCCAAAAGGTGTCAAATTTAAATTCATGTGCATGCCCCTGCTCTCTCTCCCTGCTGTTTATCACTCTATTTATAGAGAGCAATCGTATCTCCCCTCATCCTTCATTCTGTTAGGCTAAACAAGCCAACCCCCTTAAGTCTCCTCTTGTATGCTAGGTTCTCCATTCCTCTGATCATCCTAGTAGCCCTTCTCTGCACCTGTTCCAGTATGAATTCATCTTTCTTAAACATGGGAAATGGGAATTGCACACAGTATTCCAGATGAGGTCTCACCAGTGCCTTGTACATTGGTAATGACACTTCCATACTACTCACCTGATGCATCCTAGGATTGCATTAACCCTTTTCATAGTCACGTTATATTGGTGGCTCACAGTCACTCTGTGATCAACCAATACACCCAGGTCTTTGTTCTCCTCTGTCTCTTCCAATTGATATGCCTTATATCAACAATTCTTGTTGTTAGTCCCTACATACATGACCTTGTACTCTGTGCTATTAAATTTCATCCCATTTCTATTACTAGTTTTCAACGTCATCCAAATCTTCTCGTATGATATTTTGGTCCTCTGTATTAGCAAAATAGGTTTTGCTAAACCTCCTAACTTTTTCCATCTACAAATTGTATTATCACACTCCCACTTTTTGTGCCAACATCATTAATGAAATGTTAAATAAGATTGGTCAGAAGGCCGATCCTTGAAGAACTCCACTAGTAACCTCCTTCCTGCTTGACAGTTCACTGCTCAGAATGACCCGCTATACCTCTGCAGTAACCAGTTCTTTACCCAGGATTTTTGTATTAATCCCCATCTTCTACAATTTAAGTAATGATTTCCCATGTAGAAGTATATCGAATGCTTTACTAAAATCCATGTAGATTAGAGCTATTGCATTTCCTTTGTCAAGAAAACCCATTATCTTCTCAAAGAAAGAAATCAGGTTGGTCTGGCCCAATCTACCTTTTGTAAAAGCATGTTGCATTTTATCTCAAATACCATTTACCACTATTTCCTTAACTAGTCTCTCTTTCAAAATTTGTTCTAAGATCTTGCATATAATTGAGGTCAAACTAAAAGGCCTGTAGTTTCCCAGATTGCTGTTTTCCTTTCGTAAATATAGGCACTATATTGGCAATTCTCCAATCATAGGATACAATCCCCAAGTTTATCAATTCATTAAAAATCCTTGCTATTGGGCTTCCAATTTCATGAGACAGTTCCTTTAATATTCTTGGATGGAGATTATCCATGTCCACCAATTTGGTCCTATTAAACTGTTTGAGGTTTGTTTCTACCTCAGATGAGGTAGTTTCTATTTCCGAACCCTTGTTCTCATTAGCCACCTTGTCACTGCCCAATCATAGGTTCATATAAAATTAATCTCTGCCACATCAGCATATTTGCAGTGTTGTATAGCTGTGTTGGTCTCAGGATATTAGATGTGTCAAGATATGATATTGTATCAATTCTGCATGATCATGTTATTTTAGTTCTCTGTTTTCCCAGTAATAAGTATTCTGATGTAGGAAGTGCTATGAAGAGTCATTCATTTTTATTTATCTATTGTAATCTTTAAATGAAAAATATATCATGCAGAATGAGTTGCTATCATCCATTACTTGCCCCCAATAATGCTGAGTTCTAGGCCAAGCCCATAATTTTGGTTCCATTTCCTCCACAACTCAATCAAGAATCAGATTTAGCATTTAGGCATATAGATGTTCACTAAAATCCTATAGCTAGTTGCTTTTGCAAGGCTTATTTTTACAGATTTAGGAGCAGTGTCTCTAACATTTCAGTGATAGACATATGGGAAAAAACTCAGAGTAATATAGTCATTTTTTTCTATCCTTCATAAAGTACTACTCCTACACTATATACAAAAATATCTTTTTTCAGCAGCATTTTATTCTCCTGCATTTAGCAAGCAATCCCAAAAGGCACATTTCAAACTCTTTTTATTAACACTACAAAACTGTTCATATATCTAAGATGCTTAGAGGCATATTCTATATTAATTCTGCATATGGGATGCCTATTGACACAAATGGACATACATGCCCCAATGTAGATACTTGATACTTGCAATTACTCCTTTTTTGTAGGAAGCAAAATCCCATTAATATGTGTTTCTTGCCGGGTAAGGTAGAGAACGAGAACAGACAGAAATTACTACAATAAAACTAATTTGCTCTGTGGATAACATTGGTGGCCTAATTGGGGGGGGGAGAGGGGAAGTTTGTATAAGCATTCATGCAACTGGATGCTTAAGAGAGGCTCTAAGCTTTGTAAAGCTGCCATTATAGCCTCATTGAAAGTTCACACACTTCCTTCTTGCAAGTAGCTTCCAGCCCTATTAACTGATGTTTAAGATTGATATGTTGAACCAGCACATCACATAACCATCCTGGTCTTGACCCCATCCTGGCAACTACCCAATTATTGTACAGCCCACAATGCCCTCATGGCAGGGGTAGATTCTAGTCCTTTACCACCTCTAAATGATGGTGGGCTTCCTATACACCTGGATTTACACTGTCACAAGCCAACATAAATCTCACACAGAATCTGACTCAATATATCAATACAATGGCAGAGCAAAGTGGAGCCATGAGTTACTTATGTCAGGCCATTCCATACAAGCTAAACCATGGGAAGAAATTTACTTTTTCACTATGATGTGTATATAAGTAAACCACCTAAGATAAATGTTTCTATTAACTTCAATGGATTCTCCGGCTCTGGCTCATTGGATTTTCTCAAGACTATTGATTATAAATTCTTAAAACTCTATTTGTTTTGTATTCTTCTACATCATTTGATGTCATCAAAAACTGGTGTTTGCACTGAACAAAAGATTACAGTTGGGTAGCTAATGAAGAAATTGTGAAAGGATACAGGGATTCATACAGTCAGGAAAAAATATGGCACAATATATAAATATCAGTTGGAGAACAAGAACATAAGCCTTACATAACTGATTTTCAGAGGTACTCAGAACTGACAATTCCAGATGAATTCAAATACAACACCTATTAACATCAGACCACACTTCTTCTACCCACACTGCAGAGCCAACAGTACATTGCTTCAACAAGGAGTCATTAATTTTCTTTTTCATCAGTGAATAAGTTTACCAGTGACATGGATTTCATAGCATATGGTTTCCATAGCAATGGTTTACAAAATAAAGAGTAAATGCTAGGCACTGTTGTTTCTATTGAATTCTTCATTAAGTGAACATGATTATTAGGAAGTCTCAGGAAAGAGAAAATCTTTTATTGTATTTCATTTTTGATAACCTGGAGATAATGATGAATATCTATTTAGCAACTATTGTCATAAGTTGATGAGAAACAAGAGATGTGCTGTGAAAGCAAATGTGTTACAATTTTTAAACTTTGCTGTATAAAAGCACGGGGAAAAGTTTTATTCTGCTTTTCCTATGACCTGCATACAACTTCCATAGGGCATAAGCCGATGCCCATTTGAAGTCAATGAATGACTCCCATTGACTTCAACAGGTGTTGCATCAGGTCCTTAATGAGTCAGTAGAAGACTTATATGTCATAATTTCTTTTTTCTCACATGGAAATGCAAACTGCTCATGTTGTACATTTTATAAAGTTAGAGCAGTACTGCCCCTATAATACATATCTGGGGATACTATTGCAATTGCAATTTTGCAGTTCTGATGTTGAAATGTCATTCCAAGAGGGTACCACTGTCAGAACAAGGTATTTATGGAAGTAGTATTAAAAACATTGTTTTTGCTTTTTAACAATACGTAATACCGTTTATCTGAGGTGAATAATGGCATTTTTTAATGCTGTGTGTTCAGCTGATCCTTTAAATAATGCACTTAAAGCTCTAAGGTTGGAATCCATGAGGGATTTAAACATTGCAATGCTTTTAAGAGCTTAGAAAAATCACTGGAACAACTCTGCAATCCACAAAGCTGAGTTAGGCGCCTAGGTCCTATACAATGAATGGGGGAGAGAGCGGCACTAAGAATATGAGCCACAAAAGCCAGCATGCTTGGTGGCTCCTCACCTAAGATAGTCAATTGGAGATGCCAACAAAGAGCTGTGTACTAAGCCCCATCCCTCTCTCAGAGATAGGAACCTACATCCGGGCTGCAGAGAGGTGTTATGTCAGTTTAGTAATCCATGAATGGGAAATCCTCACCTGGAGTCAGGCAGTGTAGGAACCTAAATTGCTTTTCAGGGAACAAGTGAGGTGCTGGCCTCACTCCACACAAAATGGCTAGAGGGGGAAGTGGTGACTGTAGTGGTGCCCACCATATAACTTTCAGCCTACTGGTTAGAATACTCACCTGGGATGTGAAAGACTCAGGTTCAATTTCCTTTCTGCCTAATGGGAAGAAAGGATTTGATGAGGGGTCTCCCACACCTTTCAGGAAAGTGATCTAACTGTTGAGCTATGGGATATTCTCATGAGGGCTCCCTCAGTCTCTCCCGTTGAAGCTATTTTACTCTACATAAATGATGAAACAGTGATTGGAACAGGGATCTTCGACATTCCAGGTGAGTGCTCTGATCATTGGGCTAAAAGTTATAAGGTGGGCAGTGGTAGCACCACCACCTCCTACTTCTCCAGTTGGATTTTGAATGGGACCTAATCTGGCAGGCAGCCTCTGAGCACACTTACCAGATCAGACCCTGCACGTGTCTTAGGCAGCTGCAAGGCTTTCTCCTCCCGGTTTGTGAATTGCTCTGAAGCTTAGATGGGAGATAAGAGTCTGGAGTGAGGCAGCAGTGATCATGCCCAGAGGCATGAACAGATGTGCCTAAGTAGTTTTACTTCGAAAAACCTAGGCACTGAATGAGTTTAAGTGCCTACAGGGGTCCGTAGGAATTTTGTGGATTGAAATGGAGCCAAAAGTGGGGTTCAGGCATATAAACCCAAGATTTATACTCCTAAATCTTGGGTTTCAATGCCGAAGTAACTTTGTAGATCCCACCCAGAGCCCCTCATGCCAATACCTGAAGTCTGTTTCCCCATATATAGGACTTTCCTTAGTATCCAACTATGTTGAATCAGATGTAAGGATAAAATAGGACTAATGACTAATAAAGTAGGATAAGCCTTACAGGTTTTTATGTTTGTCTTCTTGGTTTGCTTTTCAAAAATAATAGAAAAAGGCAATAAGTAGACTTTGTAAAAATAAAAGTTCTTAAGATAACGCTTTTCCATAACTTGAGATATAAACAAATAACTTTGTTCATTTAGCAAGAAAAGCCAAAATATGTTTCAGTAAATACAAGGCCTCAGAGGAGACCTTTGGTTTTTTATTTTTTCAGTTTTGGTAAGAGGAACCTCTATTCTGTTTCAACTTCTGAATTATGACTCTAGGTTCTTTATTATTAAGCACCTTTTGGCATAAAGATGAGGACCATAGTATCTTAATGAACTGAAGGCAAGGAAAGAAAAAGAAATGTGGAAACTTACTCAACAAAACAGGAGGATTACACATATACAGAGCCCAGCGCAAAAGGGCCTTGATCCTGACTGGGGTCTTTGGATACTACTATACTTTAACTAATAATGTGCATTCAAAGGGTGGGAAGAGAATATTGGGACTGTTTGTATATAAAAAGATTTCAGATAGTTAGGTTAGATAGATCACTACATATGTAGAATCAATATTCAGGTGATAATTACAGAACCATCACTCAGGATCTTTTGAAAATTGTACCCTATCTTACCTGTACTCTGCTCATTAATCACTATTTCTTTCTCCAGTTGGTTACAGTTCTCTTTTAATTGTGTTCCTAATATCATTTTTCATTAAATGAAAATTGCTAATTCTTCATGCATGGCCCCTACTTTCAGAGTACATATTTTATACATCTATTTCATGAAAAACAAACAGTACAATACTAGATCTATAAATTGAAAAGTGCACAAAAGCCCCAGGTTGAACAAAGGATTGGTTTGTTTGTTTGTTTGTTTGTTTGGGGTTTTTTGGGAAGTTGGTTGTTGGTTTATTTATTTATTTAGGCATTTATTTATTGAATTATATGAATACAGGATGAAGACATGGGCGGGGTGAGGAAGAAGTGAAAACATAATAAAGGAAAATGTTTAACAAAGCATTTTTGGCCTCCCATCTTACAAAGCAGAGAGAACAATATGTCACATAGAATCACCAAAGTTGTGAAAATATTTGCAAAGACAGGGTTTTCATAGCTGTTCCAGAAACAAATAAGTATTTACAAGGAATTTCAGTGCATTTATCAGGGTCAAGAATTATTTACAGGTGATATCATCAGACTGGGATGATATGTCTGTTTGAATCTTCCTGTACTTATAGTCCAGTTTTATCCTGTCAAAAGACTTGGTGAAACAGGCATCTTAGGCTTCCATGCTTATTGCCCATCAATGACTTCACCCCATTTTTGCTCAGTTTTGAGTACAAGTTCTTGCAATCTCTCTCTCCTAACTGCTAGTTGTGGAGATTCAGCATGGAAACTGATAGTCAAGCGCTCATCCCCAGTTCTAGAGACACTAGGCCTAATTATGCTTTTATTTACATTTGTTGAACTGCATTACACTTCCATATAGTTTTGCCAGGGTAACTGAGGACTTAGGTTGTCAACAAGTTACGCACTTCAGCGGTGGACTACAGTGCTCCAGTATAGGCTCACTCGTCTCACATAAGGATGATCAACATAAAACTTAATTCCACCATGCGCATGATTTCAGGTACACTTAAATCTACACCTCTACCATGGTTATTGGTTTTCTGCAATACTGCTCCATCCTGTGTTTGCAGAGAGAAAAGCGTAGCAAAGCTTATGATGAAATTGTGTGATATGCCAAATCTACTGTTAACTAAAGACTTGTTTAATCCACCACATGGTTGTCTGCCCTCATGATGCCCATTGTGGATAAGCTTACTGGGTCAGGGATTTATGGTAGAGGATATGCGAGAGCTTCATGGTTCCCAGAGAAAGTGACAAATTATCTTGTCTCGAACCCCACTCAAAGTCAACCTGGGTTTGATTTACCACAAAAGCAATGGAGCCTTCTCAACTGGTTTTGTACCAGACATAGAATTTGTGTTGCAGCAGAATTTCAGTGGCATTTTAGAGACAATCCGTTATGTCAATGTCAGCAGCCACAAACAATGACACATACCGTTGAGGACTGCAAAATGACTCAGCTTCCTGGAGGTCTTCATGCCTTGAACATTGTTGATAAGAACACTGTGGCTTGGCTTGATTGGATTTCATATGCTAAATAAATAATAATTACCCTTCAATATAGTTTCCCCAGGGTAATTGAGGACTTAGGTTGTCAACAAGTGGGTGTTGTTGGTATAAAAGAAGATGGAATCTGGCCTGCAAAATCCATATTACTATGAGGCATGAGAAGGAAAGAACCTAGAGTCTGCCTTAGTATTTTTTTTTTTGAGTAGGCAAAACATTATTCCTTCACCCACAGAATGTAAACAAATACTGTCCATCATGACTACACTACTATGTACAGGGTCAGCCTGAAGACATCGGAGTGGATTAGTGAGATGATTTTTTAGGCCACCTATAAACTTAGCTGACTCAATATATGCAAAATGGGAAGAATTCAGGTTACCATCAGTCTCCTCATGCCGAGAAGAAAACCTTAGCTTCTGATGCCAGCATCTCTGTGTAGCTGGTGTGATACTGCACCCCATATTCTTCACTGTGATTATTATATGACGATAGCATAATTATGATGCATTTTATGCAAGATGGGTCATGTAAGGTGTCATTGGAAAAGTTATGAATTGCTTAATATGATTATCCTATTTGTATGCATGTATCATTTTTGTATCTAAAGTTATGAATTTTGACTATGTATCTGTATTTCAAATATACCTACACCTGGGTGACGCCCACTAGGCAAGATGCTTTCAGTCTAGATAGTGGGTGGGGAAGGGCCTATTCAGGGTAATGGGCCATTAGGAACAACAATAGGCCTTAGGAGAAGCTTATCTCCCATCTGGTGAGCCTTCCTAAGAATGCTCCAGATAGCCTGTAAGTAATGGCTGCTATGACTCAGCAAGGTATGCAAGGGCCTGTTACCAGGCTGCATGGCTCCATCTTGGGATGTTCGTGTTTTTCCACAAACTGAGGTTTGGGACAAAGAGTTCCTACTATATGCTAAAGATATATAAGGCAGGGAGTGACATCATTGGTTGTTCTTCACTCCTCACACAAGAAAACTCCTGGAAACACATAAGAAACAAAAATTGAAGAAGTGCTGGATCCTGGTTAAAGTGATTTCTAGCCTGTTTGAAAAAGACCTGGGGATTCCATGCTGAAAAGCCAGTTCATCTTGACCCTTAAGAATATGCAGCCTGCTTGTATCATCAGCCAGGGTGTGAATTTGCTATTTCATATTCTATCTTTCTAGTATCTTAGGCTTAGTTTGCATTTTTGTTTATTTGCTCAGTAATCTGCTTTGATCTGTTTGTTATCACATATAATCACTTGAAATCTATCTTTTGAAGTTAATAAAATTGTTTTTGCTTTATCTAATCCAGTGAGTTTGAATGAAATGCATGGGAAATCGTAGTTCAAGGGGCAAAGGCTGTTGCATGTTCCTCTCCACATTGGGGGTGGGGGGAAGAGAGGGCAAACTGGATAATAAATTCATACTGGTTGGGGTTTGGACCAGGACAGGACAGTACCGCTCTGGGGTCCTAGGCTGGGAAGTTGGTGGTTATTTTGGCTGTAGCTTCTCTATTGTTTGTTCATATGCAGTGACTGTTCTGAGAGCCTGCATGTAACTGCAGCTGGGTGTATCCCTACCTATGTGTATGCTGGTGGAAGTGTAAGATCTGGACAGTGTCTGCAGCTGGTCACAGCAGCACAGTAGGAGAGGGAGCCCAGGCTGGAGGGACAGAGGGCTCAGTGGTACCAGATGGCATCCCTGGGGGAACCTGTCAGAGCTGGGAAATGACTAAAAGCTCTGTACAGGACAATTATCCAGATATGCTCAGGAACTAAAGGCTGACAGGCCTATCAGTGAAAGGTTTTCTATGTATTCTGGTGAATGCCTACTGTCAGATAATCTTGTATGGACTCTGACTAATCATCACTACGATAGAAAGGACTTAAAAGGAGTCACTATCAATACTGAGAATAAAATGCAGGATTCCCATCCTCCCAGTACAATGCTTTGTGCACTAGCCCATAATTTCTCAAATAGTGGAGCATGAGCTCCCAGTGGTTCCAATGGGATGCCCACTGTGTTGAACCCAACCATATGAGAGGAAAAAAAATCAGCACAACATTGTGGCAGATGGAGAAAAAGGGAAAGTGGTGTGGGAGATGTATCTTTACAAGCAGCAACAAACCCCTAATGCAGTCTCAGTCCTTCAAATTTTCACTCTCATGAGTCTCACAACCAGTCTCCCTCCATCCACTACAGTTATCACCCAACAGCAGCCCTACAGCAAATTTTAGCACCCCCTCCACACCACTACTCAGCACCTCCAACCATCTCCAGAGCATCTCTGTTCCCTCCCAAATGCACCCCCTCCATTCAAAACAAGACATGCTTTCTCACTGCTATTCCAGTTCACAGGTGGATTTTTTAATGACTAAACCCTGCTGTTTCTCATGCCATTGTCCTGTTCCACTTTGTGACTAGGAGGCTGGCCACTGCAAGCAGCCATAGCACACTATCATTGAACCCCCTAGAGTCACAAATTAATCTGGGTTCCTCTGAAATTGTTAGGACCTGTAGCCATGGGTTTCATAGTCCCCTTAAGCCAGAACTGGGTGTCACTATTGAAGAATGTGCACAGCTCATTATCTAAAATAGGGGTAGGCAACATATGGCACGTGTGCCGAAGGCAGCACGCGAGATGATTTTCAGTGGCACTCACACTGCCCGGGTCCTGGCCACCGGTCCCGGGGGGCTTTGCATTTTAATTTAATTTTAAATGAAGCTTCTTAAACATTTAAAAAACCTTATTTACTTTACATACAACAATAGTTTAGTTATATATTATAGACTTATAGAAAGAGACCTTCTAAAAATGTTAAAATGTATTACTGGCACACAAAACCTTAAATTAGAGTAATAAATGAAGACTCGGTACACGACTTCTGAAAGATTGCCGACCCCTGATCTAAAACAAACTAACCAACCTCTCTATGACAAACATTCAACCGTAGCACTTGTTACACCAGAAAGGGCTAGAAACTTTTTTAAAAAATTGGAATCTGAGTTTAGCTCTGAAATTTCCAGATCCACAAATTCATAGGTGGCCTTTGTTACAGGATTCACAGTCCTGCTCTGAAAAAAAACAGTATCATTTTCAGGATGAGATTTGAGGGTTGGCAGTTAGGGGAAAAAAACATGTTCTGGTAAACTGAGAGATGATAAATGTGGCACCCTACCGTGCATTTGTATCAGTCACATGTGCATGGTAGCACTTTGACTTTAAGAACCACTTCTGAATGATATAGCTGATCACCATATCATGCTAGATTGAGCCAGAATTTCAGTCTGTTGCTGGCAGCACTGTGATTGGATTGATTTTGCTCTTGTATAGCTAGCAGATGTCATTTTATGTCAGCAGGAGACTTTTGCTCATCCTCTGGCCTATTTACTGGTTGCAATTTACATGTTGCCACTGGGCAAAACATTCACAAACATTTGGTAAGCTTTCATTGTTAGGCTGATGAAACTCAAATTTCTCTATCATTTGATCCTAATATTGATTCAGCTGGAGACTTGTCTGATGTTGTATCCAAATGCTTTTACACAAAACTTACTTAAAATAAAAGCATTTAAAATATGAGACTGTCATGGAATCCTACCAAATTGCATCTTATTGTCTGTGACATTAATACTATAGTGGAAGTTAGAAATCTAAATGTCAGCATGTATTCAGGAGCCAATGTCATCAGCATTTCTTTTATACCTGCACAACAAATTATTAAGATTATATTTCACTTATCAGAATACAGATGGATTTCATTCATGCTTCTATCACTTCAAGCACCACCTACTGTAATGTTGTTTTCTGGAATACTTAACATCCTTTCAACTCAAGTATCAGTCAATTCAGAGTACAGCTGCTCAGCTATTGACATAAACTAAACTAAAAAAACTAAACTAAACAAAAGCCCCCAACATACTATCATATGTCTTCCCTGGCTGCCAGTTCATCACAGGATTGATTTTAGACACAGGCAACTTTCAATAGGTTTCTGATGAGCTGTCTTCATGAAGTGCTAGTTACATCATTTAACCATAAATTATCTACAAGCTATGGGATTCTCTTTACACTGACATCAGGAATTCTTAGACTGTACCAGCATAATTCCCATGTAAAAAAAAAATAAAAATAGAAGTATTAGTTTATTACTAGAGTCATTTAATTTGTGATGGCTTTTTCAATGTTTTTTTTTTAAATGGTCATTGTCGCTATAGGTCAGGTTTACCTTCTTTCCATGTGAATATTCACTGTTCAGTATTATTCATTATCTAGTTGTTGGGGAGCATAAGAAAGAAAGAAAGAATGAACAAACTTCCAAGTACTTGTGCTTCCCCTCTTCAGGTTCAGTTTGACAGACATGACTGCAGGTGATTTGGATTTCTGCCTGAATTTTTGTCCTGGTTCCAGTAACAGCCCAGTATGTCAAAGCAACCTTCTAACAACATGGTGTGTGCATACAATAATGGGAAACAAATTACTATGGCAACACAGCTCATTTTCAGGCTTTCAATGGGTTATTTATTACAAATGGGGAAGACTTTTTCCTTACAGTTGAACATGATGAAAATTACAATGGCAGTATTTCTGATGTGAGCCCATCCTGTTGTAGGGGGGAAAAATCTATCTGAAGTTGCTTTATGGCTCTTTAAATGCTGTATTCACAAATATTGAAAGTATGAATCTGAGAATTAAATGAACAGATCTATGACAGGTGTAAATCAGAATAGCTCCACAAACTGCAGTGGAACTCTGTTCTTTTACACGAGCTGGGGACCTGTCCCCAAATCTTTAAGATTTATCCAGAATATAACTAAAATTCTTCCCCACAAGCGTTCCCTCACCGATTTAAAACCCCCACTATTTCACCTCCTCTACTATGAGTTTCAATAGCCTTATTTATTACAATTCTCTCTCCAGAGTGCTATAAAAACAACATGGGAAGGGAACTCAAATCCTTGTGCCTGGGGACTCACCCACCAGTATCTACATTTTCAGAAAAAATATGAATACCAAAATATTTCAGCAGGAAACAAAAAATTCTGTTTTAAAAACATTGATTTGCAACACTGCCATGGTGCAGCAGGGGAGCTGTAGTAGTTTGGGTATCTCATGCTCCCATTCTCCTCTATAGTCTAGACTTCCTGGTCAGACTATATGTCCCATGATTTCCTCTTGGAAAAGGAAGGCAGGACATCATGGAAATCTCTGGCCATGGTGCATTATGGGAGACATTGTCCAAGCAACAATCCCAGCCCATAGATGAGAATATGGAATGAGGAAACCAAAACTAAAAATCCATAAGGCACAATGACAGAACTTTGAAATAAAAATATTTTAGGTTTTGGCCAAAATATTTTGGCTTTTTGTTATTCCATTTCTTCATAAAAAAGTCATTTTTTTCCTATAAAAAGCAGATACTTCTTGAAAAAAAATCATTAATTGAAAACCCAAATTTCTGTTGAAACATAGATATTGACAGATTTTTTTTTAACTAGACCTATCCATAATTCATTCTGAGGAAAGGCAAACCTTTGCTGTCTCCTATGGGTTTCATGGTAGGAAAGGGCAATCCAGCTATTGGTTTGCAAAGAATGAACCAGATCGAGGCAAGCCATTCATCTGGTTTTAAACCAGACTGTCCTCTTTTTAGGTGGTTTGCCCAGTAGCAAATGGGAGATGCTATTTTATGTGGTCACAGTGGCAGCGCACAGTGGCATGCTCTTCAAAAATGGCATCCTCCATGTGAGGTCACAATGGTGGGGGCAGGCCCATGCCATTCCCAAAAGTACCAGCATGTCTGGTATTCTGCGAATGCATGAGTGGTCACGCTAGCCAGATCTGCAGCTAGTGTAAATCAAATACAGTTTCCTCTCGCCCTGGCAGAAACTAATGGAATACCGGACACAAGCCCATTCCTCTGAGAAACATCCTGCATATATCTGAGTCAAGTTTAATTTCACATAAACATTTCATTATCTTGTAAATGTTTGCTTTTTCCTCCACACTTCCATTTTTTACAAACATTTATTTACAATTTCGTAAGATTACAGTTTCGCAAAGGTTTTAAATGTGTTGAATTTTTACCCACCATTATGGGAATGTAGTGTATAATTATCATTCAGTTTGATTTGAGAACATACTCTCAAAGCCTTTGGAAGGAATGGTACATAACCAAAGTACACACTCCAAATTTTCACACTAAACTGGCTGACAGAACTATAATAAATATATAACAATCCTAAATGAACATTATTTATAATGCATGCAAAAGACACTATTACTTTAAAGTAGCTGGACTAATTAACTTCAAAAATAGGTTTGTTTCATTGACTGAAATCATGAGGGACCCTGTGTAGGTACCAAATTTAAGAACTGAGTTTCAAATATCTGTTGGAGCAAACTAGATTGATTTGTCTTTTCTGCTGGCTGAATTTTAACTCCTTCCTGACAATGTAGTACAGGAAATTGCATCAGCTCATATAGAAATAAATCAGAAAGGTACATTATTGGTTCTAGATTTTGCAATTGAAACATACAAAGGAGATTCTTAAATTCTATATTGTATATAGTGGTGCTTGGAAACTATAGTAATAAGAGATGTAGAAATGCTTGTAAATAAGTTATTGCATTTCTATGCTGAAGATTACAGTGGAAGAATTAGCCTTAAAAGATTCAAGATAAATTACAAATGCATTTTAAAGATATAGTGGCTTGAGATGTAATGGTTTTTAGCAGAGCAGTGCCAAGACTAAAGTTGTGTCATTTTTCCTACTAGCTATACCTTCTCATTTGGCAAGAAAGCTGATCTCTTCAATAATGCCAGACTAGAGCTTTCGGGGTCATGTGAATGCTATACCTACTATAGAGACACATCTTAGCTAAGAGTGAAATATTGGCTAATTTATTTACAAACAAAGTTTTTTATTTGTTAAAAAGTAATAGCTTTATTTAGGATTACTCTAGTTATTAACTAACCATTGCCAATTCTTGTTGTCAGTTATAGCCACAAATCTTCATTCACCAAGATGAAAGAAGAACCCACCATCCAAATGTGTAAAAGCACATGAGCTTTCACAGCTTTGTTACCTTTGTACCTTTATGTGAGAAGGTTCCTCTTAATCGGATCCTACAACATCACATGGATTACTGCATGAGTAGAATCTGAAAAAATCCAGATTTTGTGTCTCCAGACTAACTACACTTTACCAAAATTGTTATTTAAAAAAAACAGGTAGAAGGCCTTTGAGTATGAGTAAAGATGCTGACTTGTAGGCTCTGGCCCCAAAACATAAATTATTTTTTCCACAGTTGTCTTTAAGGATTAAATGTGGATTGGTTTTAACTAATAAGGCTTCAGAGACATTAAGAGATTACATATATTTAATGGAGTAAGACACAGGTCTTATGAGGATATAGCATTCACAAACCGTATGAGGATACATACACCCACAAGTGGTCAATTCAGTCTCTAGTTTAGGAATATTCTTGGATGCTTACATAGAAAGCATTGCTAGCAGATGCTGCTATCATCTCCAGTTATCTTGGGGATACCATTCCATCCCAGCAGATGACAACTTGGCCTCAGTTATACATGCCTTTGTCATCTCTTTTCTGGAATACAACAATGTGATATACCTGGGTGTGAAAAAGTGCTAGGTATGAAACCCTGAGCACTGTGTTCACAGCAGCTCCTATCAGGCATACATGGCAGACCTTTGCCTAATGTGTGTGGGGGGGTCAGGGCAGAAAGGCTAATTAAGCCATTAGCCAGAGCTCACAAATAGGCACAGGAAGGAAGTGAAAAGGGGGGAAAGCAGGCAGTGAGAGGGAGAGATTGCTCTCTCCCTGCATGTAAAGGTGCAAGGTATGCTGTGAAGGTAGTGGGACTCATTTATAAATAAACTGCCCATGGTGTTGAACAAGCACAAGGGTCTCTGCATTGTTTGTTGACTGAGACAGAAGCAGGACCAAGGAGTCTCTGTTTCACTGGGTATGAAAACTTCCATGCTTACGAAACTCCAACTACTACAGAATGTTGCAGAGTATCTCGTCAGCAACAAAGGCAGCCATAAGCACATCACTCCTATCTTCCATGCTCTGTATTGGCTTCCCACAGAATTTTGAATCGAGCTCATGGTCTTGGTCCTTATCTTCAATGCCACTCCCTGGCCTGGGGCCAGCATATCTAAAAGGTTGACAAAAACTCTGGAATGAAGTAAACAACTATACTCCTCTAGTAAAATGGAATACTCTACAATAAGAAGAAAGCTTGTCTGGGTGGGAGAGAGAACTTTCCTGTGGGCTAATCTAAGATTGTAGAATTCCCCCAGGAATTATGGGCCATCATGCTAGGTTTTAAGCACAGTTAACATTACACTTTTTAGAAAGGGAAATGAAAATAAAAATGGCAAAATGTGGTGCGGGGAGGGAAGTATTGTGAAAGTTCACAGAAAACTGCTGGAAAATTATTCTTATAGAAGTTGCCAGAAAATTCCTGGAAGTTCCTGATGATGGGGTTTTAAGCAAAGCAAACAAACCCCAGAGAATCACCCCAACCCACCCACCATCTTTAAAAAAAAAACAGATTGATGGTTTCGGACAGGATCATCATTGGAAATTATTTCAGAAGAAAGGATGAGCTTGTGGTTAAGGCACTGGAATGAGATATAGAAAATGATGTTAAATTCTTAGCTCCTGTCCTTACTTCTTTATTAGTATCTTTATTTGTATGATCAGATCTCTGTTTCTCTCTTCCATTAAGTATGTGAGTTTTGGATTATTTTTCCCCAGGTACATTAAATTGTATTTTTGGCATGTGTATTATTTTCTGACTATGATTTTAGTCTTCTTGTGTTGTTTTCTTTCATGACTATTCTTTGCAATTCCTCTCAATTTACTACGATCTGCTAATTTCATTAATGAAATACTTAATCCTTTTTGAAGACCTTATATAAAACCTATCCTAACATAAACCGCTATGCTGTTCACAAAACATCTCCCTGCCCAACTATATATATTGCCATTTATCACTGCCTTTTGTTTACAGTGTTATAGGTAGTTTTCACTCCATGTAAGTGTTCCTATCCAAACCAATCTGAATTAATTTCTAAGTTTTGATTCCATAACATGTACTGTCAAATGCTCTGCTTAAAAACAAAAAACCTTCAAAAAAAAAAAAGAAGTCTGAGAAACTCAAAAATTATTTAATATCTCAAAAATACATCTGTATTATTTTTTGTACTGTTAAACCATGGAACTTCAGGCCCTCAGGCAGAACAGAACCTGACAGCACTAAGGCAAAATTGCTTCATAAAAAAAAATTGCCAAATCTGACTGTTCTATTTCAGAATCTTTCTGTCAATGTACTGTGTTCAGCATGATGAGAAGTAGCTTGCTGTACTTATTTACCATAACTTCATTTAGTCAGTTGTAAACCAACTGACAATAGAGGCCCAAGCAGCAGAAATAACAAAATATCTTATGGAAAAATGAATTCATTTCTCAGTTTGACAAACCACCAAGAGCTAGATATTAGTGGAGGCTGCGGGGCAGAACCAGGGGAAAAATAGCTTGACAAGAACCTTTCAAGGTATCTGAATGATTCTTAAGGCTGGGAAAAGCAGATCAGTAATTTAAAATAAGGGTCTTTGGATAAAGTGAGGATGAGTGATAATCAGTTTGGTTAAAATTTGTTACCGAAATTTGAATACCACCAGAAACTGGAAAAAAAATGTAGCATTTAATTTAAAAAGCAAGGCACCTAGAAATATTAAAGACCTATTGCTAGTTTTCAAGTCAGACTAGAAAAAAATTTGACAGTCTGATCATCCTATTCATCACTGATTTAATTGAGGGGCTATATTGTCAGTAATCTTTTTTTTATCTGTGATCAGTACAATCTAGGAGCTTGAACTAAGAGGTCCCCCCCCTTACATCCAATAATATCCTCATATATTTACATAGAATACACTTGACAATGTCTCGCTTGTGTTTGAAGGAATGGTCAAATACCTCTCATGTACCTCTAACCTGATTAAACTTACTGTAATTTTCCTGTTCCAAGTTAAAATATAAGTAATTCTTTTTCCCAAAATATAGTCTTCTGCAATGGAGAAATAGTGAGAATAAATTCAAGGAAAAATTAATCATTTCTGTCATACAGGGTGAAATTCTGCCTCTGCTGAAGTCCATGGCAAAACTCCCATTGATTTTAATGGAGTCTATATTTCACCCACAAAGCTGACAAATGCATTTATGACATGGTGGAAATCCCTAAAATTAGGGAAGGGGAAACTTTAGATTTGAATAAATACTCAGCAGTTTGGCCCTTGATCCAGCCACAGCAGAGAATGGAGGACCAGAGTTACAAAGGTTTCTAGGCACATAAAAATGCAAATAGGCAACAAGTGAGACTTTCAAATGTGCCTTAACAGGTTAGATGCCTAACTTATTAGGCTTTTGAAAATCCCACTAGGTATTTTAGAAACCTAAATACATGTGTAAATCTGGCCCAATGTCTCCCTGCTTTTCTTCATTGACTGCGCCTAAGTCTGACCTTACAAAGATTAGTTTATTTTGCAAAAAAATGTCTAAAAGGGAGAAATCCACATCCTGTATCCTGAATGCCCTCATGCTCAGTATGGACTGCACTTCATAGTGCCAGTGATGGGCCATACAAGCCAATTAACCTATAGCAGAATCATAGTTTTGTTAACTCCATCACTGATCAAAATGCTCCAGATAATAGGTTTAATGTGCTCTGAATATACTCAGCAAAGAAATAGTTATACGTATAAGGGGAACTATAGTACAGAAGAATCTCAGAGTTATGAACACCTCAGAAATAGAGGTTGGGTGTAACTCTGAAATTGTTCGTAACTGAACAAACCACTATGGTTGTTCTTTTAAAAGTTTACAACTGAACATTAACTTAATACAACTTTGAAATTTTACTATGAAGAAGAAAAATGCTTATTTGAACCATTTTAATTTAAATGAAGCAAGCACAGAAACAGTTTCCTTACCTTGTCAATAAATAAATAAACTTTTCCTGTTTTCAGTAGTTTACTTTTAACACAGTACTGTATTGTATTTTTTTTTAATCTCTGCTGCTGCCATAGTGCATGCTTGCAATTCCAAGTGAGGTATGTGGTTAACCGGTCAGTTCATAACTCTGGTGCTCGTAACTTTGAGGTTCTACTATACAAGTCATCATCCTGCTTTGGAGATTAGAACAAGTCTTTGATAGTTAGCTGTGTAAGAATAACGCCTAGAATTGTACAACCCATACCTACACACACACAATATCATACAGTGCATGAAAAAAATACTATACATTGTACAATGATTTTCATTTAATATGTGGGTTTTTTTTCTATTTGGAAACTGTACATATGTGCAAGATAAGTATTTGAATTGGTTTACATTATTATGTAAATTACATCATGTAAACTGTCAGTTTAAGCATTCATCTGAAGCTGACAAACATTACAAAACTCAAATTTTTGAAAAAGCAAAAATCTGCATTTACAATGACATGTGCCCTGAAGCTGTGATTCTGAAACAGTCGCACACCCACACATCTAATACTTCATATTGCCATCAGTGTTTACATTTACTTGTGTGTACTTTAAGTTTCATGCAGTGACAGAATCAAAGAAATCATAAACAGAAAAAGATTTAAGTCATTTGGTCAATCCATTTGTCAATGCAGGCTTGTTCTCTGCAGTGTGCTCTTCAGTGCTATGTCCAATCTAATTTAAAACTACTCAAACCACGAGGCTTCTTGTACTTTCCTGAGGGGGACTATTTCACAGAGTACACAGATTTCTATTTTAGAACTGTTTTCCCCACTCCCTACTATTCAACCATAGTTTTCCTTTGAACAGTTTGATTCCTGTGACACTCTGCAACATGAGCAAATATTTTTGTGGCATGACATGATACTGCAGACACCCTGCCTCAGTTTCTCTCCTGGGTCTTCACGGACCCATACAGTTTTCAGCTCGTTCAGCTGCTGAAGTGACTTAGCCCTCCAGCTGAGTCATGTACGAATCCACCCCTTCCGGAGTGTTAAAGTCCAAACAAACCCCAGGGAAGAATATTCTGCCTCTCTTGGGCTCCGATGAGCATCTCCCACTCTTATATAGAGCATTGACTTTCAGGGCTACTTTCTCTGGGGTCCCTAAGGGTGTGTGTGTGGGGGGCATGAATATGTGACATCTCTCTGCTCCACTCAGCTCCTCCCCAGTCCTCCCCTCCCCCCTCAACTGAGCTCTTTGTAGATTTTGATAAACAACATGTGCTCCTCAGGCTATTGCCTGATTTAGGCACTAGATCCTTCCCAAAACGCTAGGTCTGTCACATATACAGCTGAACTCAGACCCTCTTAAAGAGCTAGCTCACCCCATTACTCCATATTTATTCCTCCACCATTATTTATTATTCTTTCCCCTTGATATTTAAATAAACTCTTGCATAATGAAAATTACAAGATCTATTCCTTCACTTGCTTCTGCTGATAACATAATCACTTTCTGGGGTCAAGTTAGAATTACCCCTTATTCATGCAATAACAGAATATGGGTAGCCAGATACATTATGGCAGTGGCTCTCAACCTTTCCAGACTACTGTCCCATTTCAGGAGTCTGATTTGACTTGTGTACTCCCAAGTTTCACCTAATTTAAAAAAGGCTTACAAAATCAGACATAGAAATACAGAAATGTCACAGCACACTGTTATTGAAAATGTGCTTACTTTCTTATTTTTACCATATAATTACAAAATAAATCGATTGGAATATAAATATTGTATTTCCATTTCAGTGTATAGTATATAGAGCAGTACAAAACAAGTCACTGTATGAAATTTTAGTTTGTACTGACTTCGCTTTTTATGTAGCCTGTTGTGAAACTAGGCTAATATCTAGATGAGTTGAAGTACTCACTAGAACACCTCTGCGTACCCTGAGGGGTACATGTACCCTGGTTCAGAACCACTGCATTATGGGGATTTTATCTCCCACTGAAAAACATCAAGTATAAGAGTCCAGACTAAACAATCATTTGCTCTATTTTGATACCGAAAATCTTGTTCTATCTGCACTTACTTACAATTTGCCACATGACAATACAGCCTTGCTTAATTGTACTCACTCGAGGTGAACACATTTTTTGCAAAGTGTGGAAGTAAAAGGTTTTCTATAATAATCAATATGGTAATGGCTGAGAGAGAAGTTTTTCTTGGGGGGTGTCAAGGCTGTATCCCCACTTTGAACTTTAGGGTACAAATGTAGGGGCCTGCATGAAAACTTTTAAGCTTAACTACCAGCTTAGCTCTGGTCCCGCTGCCACCATTCCCAATGGATTTCCTTCCTGGGAAGCCATGAGAAACCTTTCACCAATTTCCTGGTGAATACAGATCCAAACCCCTTGGATCTAAAACAAGGAAAAATCAATCAGGTTCTTAAAAAGAAGGCTTTTAATTAAAGAAAAAGGTAAAAATCATTTTTGTAAAATCAGTATGGAAATTAACTTTACAGGGTAATTAAACTTAAAGAGCTTAGAGGACTCCCCTTTAGTCTTGGGTTTAAAGTACAGCAAACAAAGATAAACACTCTAGTAAAAGGTACATTTACAAGTTGAGAAAACAAAGGAAAACTAACACGCCTTGCCTGGCTATTTACTTACAAGTTTGAAATAGGAGAGACTTGTTTAGAAAGATGTGGAGAACCTGGATTGATGTCTGGTCCCTCTCAGTCCCAAGAGCGAACGAACTACCCAAAACAAAGAGCACAAAGAAAAGCCTCCCCCCCCCAAGATTTGAAAGTATCTTGTCCCCTTATTGGTCCTTTAGGTCAGATGCCAGCCAGGTTACCTGAGCTTCTTAACCCTTTATAGGGAAAAGGATTTTGGAGTCTCTGGCCAGGAGGGATTTTATAGTACTGTACACAGGACAGCTGTTACCCTTCCCTTTATAGTTATGACAGGGGGGTACTAAATGTTCATGCTAATTGGGCAAGGCTATGATATAGGGTTGTCATTGGAAAAATGTGGCAGACTTGTCAGAGTTTTAGGTGTCACCAGGGACTCATCTTAGATTCTTCCATCTCTATTTGCATCTGTATTGTAAAAGCTTTGTTTTAATTTCATATTTCAACATTCTGAAATGAAAGATGAAAATGAAGTTGTGATAACAGAGAGAATTCAAGAAGGCTGCTGGGTTCAAGCTGGGTCCTTTTAAAGCTTTCATTTTTACGTAGCTTGTTTATGAATGTCTAATATTAAAACAAGCTTATGTGAGAAACAGTGACAATTTTAACACTGAAAAGTGAACAACAAGACATGAAATCAAGATACTGGTTACTGAGAACTATGTGGGTGATGTGATGAACCCCACGGCACAAAGCCCAAGTTGAAACTGATGCCCTCTATGTTAGGTGTGTATATACTCATAGTAAGAGGCAGTTCATCCTCCCTAGGATATTACATATACATAAACACAGACACAGGTGGGAGGGGGGAGAAAGCAGAGAGAGATTAAATGACTTGCACAAATTGCACAGGAAGTCTGTGGTAGAGCCAAAACATGAATCCAAATTCCTGATGCCCAGTCTAATGCCTTAACCACTCTCCCATCCTTCCTCTTACTAGAAGGCAAATCAGGAAGGCTGCAAAGATAGTTAGGAGGAGAAGAAAGGTTCAAATAGGAAGGTCCTTCCAATACAGCACATTAAAAAGTTCTCTAAAGTCAATAAAACTACCTAAAGGCAACACATAAAACTGTCAGTCTCAAGGGTTTTGCACTGTTGAATTCATTCCTTCCTCAGCAGCCATCATCCTGATTTTCTCTCTCACTGGTCACTTTTCAAGCTTTAAAATTGGCACAAGAAGTTCCTCCTTCTTGCTAGCTGGACTTCCTTGCAAAACTATTGGCATCTCAGAGAAAGAAGGGCAAGATTTTCTATAGAATATGGGTATTGTTTGTGATTCCAACTTGAATCCAACAGTTAGGATTAAATATAGTGACTGGCTAAAAGCTTCCCTCCCCATTCCCCCCTTATATGCAGTGTTGTTGTAGCCATGTCACTCCCAAGATATTAGTGAGGCTAGGTGGATGAGGTAGTATTTTGCCTGGAGATGAACAGACACAAATCCCTTAAAAAGGGGTGGGAAAGTTGTCAACTGTGACAGGGTGCCACAGACTAACTAAAAGTAAGAGTCTGTAACAAGCGAGCTGCATTTTGTCCCAGAGACAGGGATACCAAGGCCAAGCCATGTTTACCTAGGGGTTTTAGGGGTAAGGCTAAGTGTAGGTAAGACAGTATTAATAGATATCTCTTGGTTGTTATAAATCCATTTCTCCAAGTGCTGTGCATCTTTTCGACAAAACAATCTTATTTTGTTTTGAAGAAGCTGCTTATGTGTCACTTGTATACTGTTACAATCCACTGTCTCTCAAAGGAGACATTTTTAATGGACCAACTTCGGTTGGTGAGAGAGACAAGCTTTCAAACTTACACAGAGCTCTTCCTCAGGTCTGAGAAACTTTACACAGCTGAATACAAGATGGGACAGATTGTTTAGCCTAAGTAGTTAACACACTTCAAGGTATCATTCAAGGCTAACAGGTCACTTTATCTTGAAATATGTATTAACTACTTATACTAAACAATCTGTTCTACCTTCTATTTAGCTGTGGCACTAATTTTCCCAAACCCGAAGAAGAGCTCTGTCTAAGCTCGAAAGCTTGTCTCTCTCACCAACAGAAGTTGGCCCATTAAAAGATATTACCTCACTTACCTTATTTCCCTTTTTTTGTTGTTAGATATATCAAAGACTGCCCAGCATTGAATATTTTTATCTTTGAAGGAACAGGAGACCCCTGAGGTTTGGGTATTGGTTTATCTAAATATTTGCAGTTCCGCAAATGACAGATTTTACAGCTCTGGCATATGACAATTGGAGTATTTACTATGTTCATGCTGTAATAAGCAAAGATAAAGGGCTTGAAGGGCAGAGAAACAAGTAATACAAATTTTAAAAGTTCTTTTGAACCCTTGGATAAGAATAGACTTAAAGAAGAAATGGGCTTCCACAGACTGGATTGTTTCTTCACCCATCTGCCTTGTTCAAGAGTGTCAAATAAATAAATGCCAATTTACAGGAAAATATTAAGGAATAATACATTTAAGTAAGAAAGACCTAAGACCATGACAAATGTGACACGGGGTGGAAGGACTATATTTGCAAAGCAGCGTGCAAGTCTTTTGCCACACAGCACTCATTAATATCTGTCTCCACACATCACCCTGAAAAAAATATCCCTTTGATTTAAGCTGGTACTTTCTTCTTTACTAGAAAATATTAAGTTTCAATGACAGAAATAAAAGGAAAGGAAAGCGGAGTTAAAAAAATATGACTGTGAAAAAATGAGACATGTAACATAGTTACTATGCTATGTTTGGGCAAAGAGATCTAGAAAAACAAAACTGGCTGAATATTTCATATGCAAGATAACTGTGTTGATCTAAATTATTCTTCAGTGTTCAAAATTAAAAGTGGAAGAGTGAAATGTATTTTGGTAGAGGCTGCCGAAGCACTGAACCTTGAAGGGTTTAATCTCAGTCTGATATCAATCTATCAAGGCAACTCTGGAAGACAGTATCTCATGTCTAAAGGACATTGTCTACAAAGAAAAGGGAATTTCCTCTAACCAATATGTTTCAAGAGGTAACTCCTACATAATTAAGGGGAAAGACACAGTGAACAAAAAAGAAGTCACATCAATACTAAAGGCCCACAGAGACCTGATATAATGTGTCAAATAACTTACCAGGTAGAGTCCAGCCTTCTAGCTATCACAACAGAGGAATCCCAGAGAGGTAAGAGTCTCTTTTGATTTCACATTGCCTAAAGCAGCAACTACTTCAACTGCTGCCAAGATTTATGGCACATAAATCCTTACTAGATTTGCTGATATAAAGATTTGGAGATTCTATTGTTATTAAATATTTACCTGTATGTTTATTTTCAGACCCAGAGCTGTAATAAATCCTTTACAATATTTCATTGCATAACTTCACTTCCTCACACTAGAATTAATTGTTTCATAATGCCTATGCATCACTGATGTCCCCAAAAGAGGCCTAGACCTCTGCATACCTTAGGTATGTTTTATCCTGAAGTAAAATTTTGCAATCCAGCCTATGATTTCTCCCTTACTGAGGTATGGCCATGGAAACTCAACACATTTCAAAATCCAATTTTGAGAGAGAATGGCAGGTACAGAGTAATCACTCTGTGAAGCATAGTCCTACACCAAATCTCATAATATATGCAGCAAATTATTGTATACGGTGATCATGTTCTTTGCAGTATTAACTCACCCTTTATCAGGAATCAGGGACTGCAGCAGAGCTAATTTCCAGGAAGCCTCATCAGCACATCTGGCCTGCTGCAGCTGCCTGATTGGCCATTCCACCTGATTGTCTGCAGGACTGGCAGGCCAGCTCTTAAACACCAGCAGCAGCTCATTGGTTACTCAATGCTCATACCCGCCACTGTGACTTCTCCCATGTTATCTTGTTCCTGCTGCTCCTGCCTTTAATGTTTAACCCTCCTTGCCTGCTGCATTGATTGTTCCTGCTTGGTCTCTGGCTTGACCCAAGGCTCTAGCTTCTGACTCTGGCTTGACCCTTGTCTCTGGCATCCAGTTCCTGTCCTCTGGTTTGACCCTTAGCTCCAGCTTCTGACTACTCACTTTGGCTCTGTCCCTAGTTATTGATTTCCAATGCTATCTCTGATCACTAGGCCTGATGCCTGCTCTGACTACGAGGTAGACTGCCCTCATCCTGGACACCTGACACTCTCCTTGGTGTCTGCCTTCTCAGTGGGGAAATAGTCATAGTGTCATAGTCCCTGGGTTGGCTGACCCTTCTGACAACCCTTTTTCAGTCTCCTACATGTGCCCCTTTCAAGCTTCAGGCCCATGTCTCCCACTGTCTGACTGGGGCACTGGGTTATATCCCTGGTTACCAGTCATGTTACCTAATGGATCTAATGGGCTTGGCATCTGCTGAATTTCTCCTTTGAGAGACAGTGGACTGTAACAGTATACAAGTGACACATAAGCAACTTCTTCAAAACAAAATAAGATTTATTTGCCCAAAAGATGCACAGCACTTGGAGAAATGGATTTATAATAACCAAGAGATATCTATGAATACTGTCTTACCTACACTTAGCATTACCCTCAAACCCCTAGGTAAACATGGCTTGGCCTTGGTATCCCTGTTTCGGGGACAAGATGCAGCTTGCTTGCTACAGACTCTTACTTTTAGTTAGCCTGTGGCACCCTGCCACAGTTGACAACTTTCCCACCCCTTTTTAAGGGATTGGTGTCTGTTCATCTCCAGGCAAAAGAGATACATTACCAGTTTGGGTCCAAAGATTCACCTATTCACTGCTATAGACCTGGTTGTGACATTTAAATGTTTGTTGTGATGCTCCTTATCTAGGCCACTGTTCTACCTTTCCGGCTTGGTTTTTTTAGCAACCCCTTTTGTGCTAACTCCATAGCAAGTAACCCATCATAAACAAACACTGTGGCATGCATAGTATTCATATAATATGTGGCCATCTGTGTTTTTATAACCACATTTTCCTACCTTTTAAAGATGTAAGACAGACCCAGAGAAACAAGGAGGAAAACTGATTAAGTTTATGGGAAAACAGTAGAACTGACCGTTCAAATTGCTGTGCAAATCAAAAAGTAAACAAAATGTAAAATTACAGATTTCCCCCCTCTTTGCTCTTTCATTTATATTACTTTAGAGCAAGAAACACCAGTAGATACAATTTTCAGACACAATTGTGACTTTAAAACAGATGGAAGCAGATTCTCCGATGGTATAAACTACTTTCAGTGGGCCTAAAATAGTTTACATCAGCTGAGGATCTGCTCCGTGGTGTCCTTTTAACAGTAATACAGAATGCTCCAGGTAGGAATCTCATCTCTCACTAGTTTTATTTAAATTTAAAAAACGAAATGAACTGCTCAATTGATACAAATGTATTGGTTCATTCAAGTATAATCCTATACTGCTAGGTTTTCAAGTACAGCTCGTCAAAAATTATTTAAACCTTGTAAAATTATTTTAAAATTCTAATTGTTATCACACAGTCCAGCCCAAAGGTAGAGACTCCATGAACCTTTTCCAAAAGAATATACTGCAGGGCATGTTTATAACAGTAAAAAGAGCTTTCCGGTAATGACAACTGTGGGGTTTAGGAATAACAGAGATATTCTGTAACTTGCCAGACAGCCAGGACATATTTTTAATAAAAATTAATAATAGTCTATTTTTATGCCTTTTCTCCTGATCTCAGTGGCCCTGATATTCATGTGAAATTGTCTGATTTTTAAAAGTACTGTGCTTCTCCACTGGTGTGTAACCACAGTAAGAGAATGATGACTCACAAAAATTATTTTCTGAACTCCCTATTTTTATTGTAACAATTTCATTCATGAATTCATATGTCAGTGAAAGCTATATAAGATAATATGCAACTAGTCAGTTATATTCAATGCTCTAGCACATCAAAGCAGTTCTAAAATGATATACTAACCCTACACAAAAGCTGTAAAATGATAGGTCATCCCTATTTTAAGAATTCTTAATTACTCAAAGGGGGCAAAAAAGTCATGTCCTGACTCATTGAAGTTAATATTCAGACAACTGCGTTACTTCTTTAAAATTGTACCTATTAAAAGAAGAAATATATTAAGATAGGTATTTCCCTGGTTGCTTCAAAGAAGGAGGGAGAGAGAGAGAGAGTATGGATTCTGGTGGCTATCACCATTTTTCTGATATCGCCATTTTTGTATAGTATATTCTTTTTGCTCTAAAAAGCATATTAAAACACACTATGTTATAGCAATATTTATGGCTATAAACAACTTTCTTTTATATTGTTGTTCTAAGAAACTTGGCTTTATTAGTGTACTGTGAAAGGAGGTTTTATACCTAATGGAATATCCACTGTTATGCTTCTATCCTCCAAAAAAGGCATAGTCAGTCCCTCTTGAATTTGCTGCTAATGAGGGTCATAAAAATAAATTATCCAGCTGGATTTTTATAAGGTCTGGATAATTGCATAGCCATTTATGTTTCTAGCTACTATAGACAGACTACAGATACATTTTTCAAAAGCACCTAAATCACTTAGGATCCTAAGTTCAACTAACTTTCAGAGAGATTTAGGAGCCTAATGGGATTTTCAAACACGCCTATGTGATTTAGGCACCTAAGTCCCATTTATTTTATATGGTTAGGCATATTGAAAATTCCACTAAAAGTGTCTAAGCCACTTTTGAAAATGGGATTAGGCCCCTAAATCACTCAGGCCCAGATCACAGATATTTAGGTGCCTAACCCTTATTTTAATCAATGGGAGTTAGTCATCTAAATACCTTGAGTGCCGTAGGTACTTTTGAAAATATTACCTTCTGACAACAATAAGGATAGACATGCCCCCATGATTCAGGAAGGATGTTTTTTAGTAGATAAGGCATTGGAAGGGGATTCAAAAGATCTGTGTTTCAGTTCCTTATCTGCTGAATGGGGTTGATAAGTAGAGCAGGTTGAAAACATTCAAAATGTAATTTTTTTAATGAAAAAAAAAGACTAAATTGTGAAGTTTTTCACAGCAATGTGGACCTGTTTTTTGACTCGATCTAAATTTGCTGATGCCTGTGAGATGCTCAGATACTTGGATTGCTCAGATACCCCTCTATGGTAAGGGCTGTCTTTTTGTTCTGTGTTTGTACAGCACCTAGCACAATGGGGTCCTAGTCTGTGACTGGGGCTTCTAGACGCTACAATAAAACAAATAAATACAACAACAGAAATAAGGTTATTTACTAAATAGATTTACTGATTGATCCAAAGTTGGTGATGCCTATGTTCTTACTTATAAATGTATTATTATATTTATTAATAAAAGAGAGCCCCTAAATCATAGGGCTGGGCAATCCAATCCACAGTCACTTTGCCAGTTTAGTACACAAATCCATATTATACAAAAATATTTATATTATCTGAATTTGTATGGATAACATTCAGAATCAAGCACTGAGTTGTTTTCAAAACCATGCAACAGAATTTTGCAAGCAACAATTTTTAATAATTAGTTAACATTTTCTTTTGTTACATGTAATAGCCATAATTTTAGATTGTGGCAGGTCCTGCATAGTGCACAAGACAGGGGGAAAAGGACCTTTATCTGCCCGCTATAAGTATCTACCTCTTTGAGGTTCAATTTTGCCTTTCAAGCAATGTCTTTAGCTGAAGGTGGTGTGGCACTGCACTATCCCACAGCAGAAGGCAGAGAATTTTTACCTTAATTCTTCAGTGTGGTGAGAAATGGGATTGTGTTCCACCACTTCAGGGGCACAGTATGCTCCTCCCCCGTAAAGGTGCTCATCTCTGCTGGTCAGTGCATAGCTCTGCCTCCTGTCTCCTTTGGGGTGCCTTGCTCCTAGGAGGCATCTCTCTCTCCCTCTTTCTCATATATCTATATCTATATAAATATAGATATTAGAATTGAAAAAATACCAAGAATGGTATCAAAAATAATTAAGAGTATGGAACAGCTTCCATACGAGGAGAGATTTAAAAGACTGATTTTTCAGTTTGGAAAATTGGAGAATAAGGGGAGACATGAGAGAGGTCTATAAAATCATGAATGGTGTGGAGAAAGTGAACAAGGAAATGTTATTTACTTCTTCACATAACACAAGAACCGGAGTCACCCAATGAAATTAATTGGCAGCAGGTTTAAAACAAACATAAGGATGCACTTCTTCACACAACGCCTGTGGAACTCATTGCCAGAAGATGTTGTGAAGCAGGGCTTTGGAGCGGAGCCCAGAGCTGGAACGTGGAGCAGCTCCAGAGCAGTGGAGCTGCAGGTTTTTGCCTGGAACCGGAGCGGAGCCGGAGCACAGTTCCAAAGCTCTGTTGTGAAAGCCAAAAATATAACTCTCTTAAAAAAATAGATACGTTCCTGAGAATACGTACAACACTGGCTATTAGCCAAGATGGATAGGCATGCAACCCCATGCTCCTCATGTCTCTGACTGCCAGATGCTGGGACTAGATGACAGGGGCTGGCTTACTTGATAATTGCCCTCTCAAGCATCTGGCACTGGCCACTGTCAGAAGACAGGAATGGACACTGGGCTACATGGACCACTGGTCTGGCCCAATACGGCCATTCTTATGTACTTATGAAGGGCAGAGAGAGTTTTGAAATTGTGCTTGATTGCTGTGGATGAGTGTGAAAGTGGGACATCCCCTACACAGCAACAGGGCACTATCAGGTACACTGTAAGTTACAACTGCAGTGACCGTGTAGTAAAATGTCTTCAGTGTATACTTCCTGTGCTTTTCTGAATGAAACATCTTGACTTCTAGTTTTCATCTTTGCAAATATCCAAAGTGTCTCAGTTCCACCGGGAATTTATGACCTAACAATTTTAGTGATCACACAAATTGTTACTCACATAGATAGTCTTTGCTTGTTGGAACAGTCCCATTGAAATGCATGGATTTGTTAAATGAAAGCCATTCAAGCACTGTATGTAATAAAATTATTAGCTCTTTGTCTTTTATATTACGTTATAAAGATCAACTTCTGGTTTGATGACTCCATTGTCACAGGTCAGGCAACTGCACCTGTAACCCCCTCTGCGGTCCAGAAAGGAAACACATTTTTAGGCTTATGGCTCACAACCATCACAATTCTTGGGCAGAGACCCACATCTCTCTCCCTCCTGGCTGGGGCTTTTCCAGTCTGCACTTTTCCATACCTACACTATGTTATTTCCAGCAAGCCAAACGTCTCAATTTGCTTTCTCTTCAGAGGCTACAAAGAATGTAATTGCCCACAGCTTTAAAATACCAAACTGCTCTTTCTAAGCAAGCACATTTATTCTTAAAGTGAAACAGAGTAAAACAATAAAAGAATGCACATGCATGCTAATTTGCTTATCAGTGATTGACTCCATCTCCCACCTCAAGCAGGGGCTCAGCAGTCCTTCAAACCCCACAACAGGAGTTTTCTTTGGTTACAAATTCACAGCTGCTTTAGCTCAGAAAAAACACCCATGCATAGTTCAGTCTTTCCTTTACACAGCCTGGGTCTTTGATCTTTGGATTTCAGGAACAGGTAATCAGTAGACAATTTTTCCCTTCTCAGGGTGTATCTTTAAAAGGCTGTGCTTTTGCATAACTGAGGTGGGATTTTGTATTCACCTCCTCATAGAGTTTCCCAGGAAAAAGTCAACTCTTTCTGCCACATTGTTCTATATAGTCATGTGAAATTTATAACACTTCCCAGGCTCATAGTAATACACAAACTTTGCATTTAGTACAGTGGACTCCAAAGATACTTAAACTTAATTCAACAAGGTTTTCCAAGAATATTGCAGGCAATTGCCATATCTGTCAAAGTCATGTTTTAGATCTGAGCAGTTTTTCCATCTTCACATTTTCAAGAATTTTAACATTAAAATGTATGTCAACTAGCTTAAAGTCTGGTCCTGCCATTCTTACTCACGCAAATAGTCCTATCTCAAGGTAGCAGTCCCATTTAGCAGTCTTACTCACACAAGTAAGGATTATGCTTGTGAGAAAGAGTTGCAGAACTAGGCCAACAGGTTGTTGCTAGCAGAAATTCACATCTGCAAGAAGCTTATAAAGGATATGGACCAGTGTTATATGCTAAAAGTACTAATCATGAAAAATAAATAATAGATTTCCATTAAACAAAACTCAAATTAGGAATAAATGGAGTTACAGTAAATGCGATAATAGATTTTATACCTTCAAATAGGCAGAAGTGCAGGCTCATTATGTATATTTAATCCTGTATGTGTTTACACAAGGACCAACTCAACTAAATCTATAAGTATCTTTTTGTTGAGAAAGTATTAAGAAGTGGCTATTCTTTGGGACATTAGAAAAACTGCAAGATGATTCCCATAGTAAACATGAAGTTGGACATGTATCATTTTAGGCCACTAGATTTTTTTTTTTTTTTACCTGCAGCTTCGCCTCCAGCATAAATCTTAGCAACTGAGATAAAAGCTTATGATGCATTCCATTCCTGTGTTTTTCACTCCTGAATCTAGATCTGACCAGTCAGTTTAAAGAGAGGATTTTCACAGCTGAAAAAAGAGATTACTGTACAGTCTGAATTTATAGAGAGATGGATGCAAAAGTGGATTTGCAGTCTCCTGAATATCGAAGCTTGGTCTGCATCTCAGGCTTTTCTTGGGAGTGGAGGAGCGTGAAATCAAGATTCATTTCTTTTAAATGTTACCTTAGTTGGGTGCGAGTGAGAGAGAGTGAGAGCACAAGGTTCTATTTGGACAAATTAGGAAACATTAGGAATCACAGAAACTACAATGTTTTATCAACAGTAAGTTTAGCCAAAAACACAGCCTGTGACTGTGGAGGCCTTTAACAGGTCTGCAAAATCTCATAATTACAGTCAAATTGTCAATAATTAGCATGGACATAACATTCTACTGCCATATGTAGAATTACATGATACAGAAAAACTAGCAGGAAAAGAAGAACATGCTTTCAGGAGATAGTTTCATGAAATTTATTGCTATCCTATTTATCAGACCCATTAGATGAGTACAGCCATGTGAATTTGATTACATCTATTATTACTATCATTCACCCTTTTCCTCAAGACCACCATAGGAAGGAATCTGAAAAAGTAGTAAGGAGCACAGCCATCTGGCTGACTTTAAACATAAGCTAGCTAGGTCTCTGAAAGGGGAACTATCTTCTGAAGAGTGCCATTTTTCATGAACCGTCTATACATTTCAGGATGTAGGAGGTGGGAGACTAGCCAGAAGAAAAGTTTTCCACTTTAGTGAAGGACAAGAGGAGATGGTTAGGAAAGTGGGGGATAGGAAACAGTGTACAGGATAGAAAAGGGACAGAGCTACAAGAGACAGTAACTTGGGGAAAGGAAGAAGAAACAGTGAAGGGTATGAAAATAAATGGAAAGAAAACAGATGAGGGATTTGTGTTGTTGATTTTGAGGGTGAAGAAAGAATTTAGAGCAGGGGTCGGCAACCTCTGGCACACGGCTCGCCAAGTACGCACCTTGGCGGGCCGGGCCAGTTTGTTTACTTGCCGTGTTGGCAGGTTCGGCCGATTGCGGCTCCCACTGGCTGTGGTTCGCCGTCCCGGGCCAATGGGGGCTGCACGAAGTGGTGCAGGCCAAGGGATGTGCTGGCTGCAGCTTTCGGCAGCCCCCATTGGCCTGGAGCAGCGAACAGCGGCCAGTGGGAGCCATGATCGGCCGAACCTGCCGATGCAGCAGGTAAACAAACTGGCCTGGCCCGCCAGGGTGCTTACCCTGGAAAGCCGTGTGCCAGAGGTTGCCGACACCTGATTTAGAGCTTCATTACAGACAACCATGGAAGCATCAATTACCACATAGGAGAAAGGACATGAGATAGTGTGGGGAGGCAGTGGAGAGAAAAAGCCAATTATATAGCAAGAGGATGCACTTAGGAAATAAGTTTTACCATGGGGTCTTTAACAATCTCTGATTTAAAGTTTTTAATTAATTCCTTATGCCACAGGATCTAAAGTAATTGGTTTGCTTAGGTATGTATCAGATACCAGAAAGATAACAACAGTTTTCTTTTGGATGGATTTATAAAGATTGTGACTGAAATCTGGTATTTGTTTGAAACATAGTGTTCTGGTAATTTATTTTGAATTTTTGCTATGCATTTTCCAGTCTTAATTTACAACTCTGGCAAGCTTAATGAAATAAACATGTGGACTCAGCAACAACTCAATCCCAGTTTAAACTCTGAGCTTTCCAGTCTAATCAGATCTGATTAGAAAGCAGAGATTAATCAAAAAAAAATTCCAGATTGGAGGCACTGTGGGATTTCTATCATCAAAAGAACATACTGAATGCCAAGCCATTTAAATCAAAAGAGCCAAATTTTGAGAAAAAGGGGTTTGCACATGATAATAGGTGAATTCTCTGCCAGTATAAAACTGGTGGAAGCAGCAGAGAGCTGCATCCTGCATTAGAAACCATTCCCACCACATAGGGGGAAGAAAGGAGCATATCAAAGAGTCAGAGACAGGGGAAAGGGGTGGAGGCATGACTGGGTGAGCCTCTGCTAATTATCCTCTGACAGCAGATCCTTAAAAGGTAACATAAGTGAAAGCTGCCACGCTGCAGCATTAACTGGGCAGGGTGTCTTCTGAGGTACTCAGAGAAAAATCAAGTCATTTTCATTTGTATTAAAGTAGTGCCTAGCAGCCTAAGGCACTCCATAGTGCTAGGTGCTGGACTAACTAACAGAGGCCACAATTTAGGAAGACACATAGGCTAATTCTTAAATGCTGTCCTGAATAAAGATACATTCCTGAAAGGGGCCTCAGTGAAAGATTGTCCCTTTCCCAAAGAGTTTAGAGTCTAAATAGATAAAGCCTGACAAAAAATGGGAGGGGAAAACAGATGAACTGACTGTGATGTGATCACATATAGCAGGTCAGCATCAGAGCCAAGAATAGAAACCAGGTCTTCTGACTTGCAAGCCTTTGTCCTGGCAACTAGACCATACTACCTCTTTATTATAACCACTGAATTAATCAATAAACTTAACTGATCTTAACAGACCAGTAAAGGAAACTAGAATCACTGTGCGTTTTGGGGAAGAGATGCTAGGCCTTATGGTACACAAATTATACAGAGAATAACGATCAGCTATGCAGTATAGGACCACATTTTTAGAGGGTCTAGATCAGGATTTTCCCAATGTTTTGGGAGCAGTCAGATCAAAGTTTTGACTCGGGCCTACCTGTTTTGTACTTTGAAGTGTCTGTCTCCTCACACACTAAACTTTAATTCATTTACCCTAGAACTCTGTGTGCATCATAATATAAATAACATAAATCAATAAACTTTTAAGAAACTCCACAATCTAAAGAAATAATCCATAGCTTGAGCATGCTAACACTATCTTTTTTCAAGCAGTGCTGATATTATAACTCAGGGGTCGGCAACCTCTGGCACACGGTTCACCAGGGTAAGCACCCTGGCGGGCTGGGCCAGTTCGTTTACCTGCCGCGTCGGCTGGTTCGGCCGATCGTGGCTCCCACTGGCTACGGTTTGCCATCCCAGGCCAATGGGGGCCGTGGGAAACAGCGTGGACCGAGGGATGTGCTGGCTGCGGCTTCCCACAGCCCTCATTGGCCTGGAGCGGCGAAACTCGGCCAGTGGGGGCCATGATCGGCCGAACCTGCCAACGCAGCAGGTAAACAAACTGGCCCGGCCCGCCAGGGTGCTTACCCTGGTGAGCCGCGTGCCAGAGGTTGCCGACCTCTGTTATAGCTATTTAGACACCTTCAGATGTCTGAATACTTTTTTTTCTCATGTAGCTTTCTTTTTATATGTGAATTTAAGAACAGATGCAATCTATATACAATGTACTTTATGGAAATATGTTATTGTTCTGACCTTATACAAACATATGGTCTTCAAGACCACTATTAATTTTTCCTTTTTGTATACTCTGGAAGACTTACACTGATCATTTCTGGTGAATGCTTATTCCTAAGAATTAAAATCTATTAGGTAAATTATCTGTTTTGAACTAAAAAAAGGTGCCTCTTTATACTTTAGTACACTTTACCTCTACAACCTAAAATACTCCCAACGGAGACTTATATTCCCTAGCAATTTTACAGTAGTATGCTATTCCTTTTCATAATTACTTCCTTTCATTACTGAATAAGAGAATGTTATTACAGACTAGAATGAAATTTATTTGGTACTATCATAGTGAAACCACCTCCAGTTTATTCAATACAAAAGCATTGCTTTAGGTTTCAACAAAAAAACTTTGGGGTTTTGGAGTATGTTAATATGAGTAAGAAGGACCAGGAATGGGTTTATATCAAGAAAAGTTCAAATGAGGATTAGGTACTGTATATAAAATATTAGAATGAATGAGATTATTTGATTCCATTGAATTTATTCATAAATAAGATGATATAAAGAGAAGGAAGGAATTAGTCACTGACTCCTAGACTGCTTCTTTAGCGTCCCCTCACAATCCCAGGCCCTCTAGTCTACCTTTCAATCGCTCTGCTTCTGGGATAGAGCACTGATTCCTAGGCTTCTTCAATGGAGTCCTTCAAGCCATATTTGAAAGCCTTCCCCCAGAGCCCAGTTTGTTTCCTGAGAGTCTACAGCAAGCTCTGGTCTCAGCTCTTTTATGACTCACAAGTGTTTCAGGCTGTCATCTGACCCTAATTAGTCTAGCCACTTTAGGCTTGGAGGCAATTTACTAAGATCCAGGTGAACTGATTGAACAGGGCTGGCTATCCCTTGGCCTCCTGACCCTTAAAGGGTCAGACCATCCTTTCACATAGATATATAGAAATAATTTGCTACAGAGTTAAGAAACAGAAATTAGTTAAGGATATTTTATACGCTGTTTTAACATGTATGGAACTGAAGGATACAGAAATCAAACAGCTTTGAGGAATTAAAATGATGAGTGATAATTAAGGATAAGATTTTGTCCCCAAAGTCACTGATTCCGTGACATTTTTCACTTCAGATTCAGCCCCCAGCCGCTAGGGGCATCAAGGGCTCTGAGCCAGCATAGTGGGGGGGAGGGGATGTCCTGGAGCTCTGAGCTGCTGGCCCCAGAGCTCTGAGCCACTACAGGTGATAGGGGCCCCAGGAACTGTCAGTCCCCATGGACAGTGGAGGCCCCGGAGTATTGAGCTGCCACAAGAGGTGGGGGACCCAGAGCTCTGAGCTGCCAACGGTGGGGAGGTCAGGAGCTCTGAGCCACTGGCCCCAGAACTTTGAGCCTCTGCAGGCGATTGAGGCCCCCCAGCTGTCAGATGCTACCGCAGGCAGCAAAGGCCAGAGATGTCAGCTGCCAACATGGGCAGTATGGCATGGAGCTGTGAGCCGCCACCACGGGCAGTGGGGGATGGAGCTGTAAATTTCCCTCCCACAAGCAGCCTGCCCCCCACCCACATTGCATTTAGCAAAAGTCACAGGTAGACAGGAGTGGCGCCAGGGTTTTTCGCGCCCTAGGCAGGGGTCCTTCTATGCTCCCAGTCGTCATTGGCAATTCTGCGGCGGGGGGGTCCTTCCGCACTCCCGGTCTTCCGGGCACTTTGGCGGTGGGTCCTGGAGCGAGTGAAGGACATGCTGCAGAATTGCCGCCGAAGACCCAGAGCTCGCAAGGACCCCCCCACCACCGAATTGCCTCCCCCCAAATCCTGGTGCCCTAGGCGACCGCAGGTAGGTCACGGGCTTACGTGAATTTTTGTTTATTGCCCACTACCTATCTGAGACTTTTACTAAAAATAACTGTGACAAAATCTTAACCTTAGTGATAATATTGTACAGCATAAATCTCATTTCTTAAGATTGCAAGGGGGAAAAATAATAGAAATAGACTATATGATCTTTCCTGGACCTTGCAAAGTTCCTGCATTAAATGTTTGCATGTCATTCTGCCATCTCTCGCTGATCTTTATATATTGCATAACCTTAACCAAAACACAGCATCACTATGACCTTCAGTCCCCTATTCCTGCTATTCCATGTTGTCATCTGGCTTTTCCCCACATTTGCTGACCAGAATTAATGTATGGCATGCACTTGTTTTGGTGTTCCATTGACCAAATGCACTAGGTACCATTTGTCTCTCATAAGAAGACAAAAGTATTTCGGTGTTCAAGAGCCCAACACAATGTATGAAAGCGTAATGAAAAACCAAATTATGAATAAAGTGAAGATATCAGTTCAAATAATAGTAACTCACAAGCCATCATTCCTCACTCTATGATGACTTCATACTTGGCTAGGTTGGATAGGTACAATGCTTTCTTGTGTTACTAATAAAATTGTACTTTGTAAAGCCTCCCTTTAATTTAATTCTGAGGCAAAAAACTTCAGCTATCACTTAAGCGTCTCTTCCTGATTGTTAGCATGACAGTCTCTTTGCAATCCAGTACTGTTGTCTCAAGTGTCTCTCTGCAGTCAGCCTTGATACAATCTCCTTGTTTCTCTGATGTGGCCTGCTCTAATAGTATTCACCATTATACCCACAAAAATATTTATTAGTGCTGGTTTGGATTCTTCCGATTAAATATTTTCATTGGAAAATGCCATTTTGTCAAAACCAAAACTTTTTGCACAAATGTATCCATTTTGATGAAATTTTCATCAGGAATCTTTTTTCAGGTCCAGCACGGACTTTCTAGTCAAAGCCCCACCCTAATATCCCAGTGGTTTGAGCACTCACGTGAGATATGGGAAACCTAGGTTGAAATCCCTGCTCTGATTCAAGCAGAACAGGGACTCAAACCTGTATCTTCCACATCCCAGGTGAGGGCCCATTACAATGGCTCTATTGGCTATCCTTGGGTATCATTCTGATTTTTTCATTTAAAAAAAAAATCAAAGGTGCTTGGTTAGGTTTCCAGGCAAAACCAAAACAACCTATTCTGAAACCTCCTTTATTTTTTCCAAATGGAATTCTTGTTTTCCAGTCAGACCTAGTATTAGAGTGTCCTCTGAGAGGGGGATATGACATTCTGTCTCATTCAATGTCCTTTATATGTTTTCCAAAGTCATTCAGTATTTTATTCTCTATCTTGGCCAAACTCTTTAGTTCCTGGTTTCTTGTTACCCAGTCACATTTCCAAATTAGCTCCCTCTTTTCCAAGGGTTGTCTACTAATGCTCACTGTTTTGAATGTTCTACCTTTCTAATTATTATTGTTATTAATTAATTAGATTACAGGATTTCCCCAAAAGTGCTAGATGCCTCCTAAACGTGGAGGAAGATATACAAATCTAATCTATTTAGGTACTTTCAAGATCATCACTACAGTTTCCGAGCAGATTAATGATAGTTGTCCCTGGCTGGAAGTGTTAACCCAAAGTTAAAGTTCAATATCAGTCTTTAATCTGAATGTATAGACATAGAACTCATACTTGCCAAAAGTCCCCCTTAACTTATTTATACTCTATAGCAAATATGATTTTTGCTAGATTAAAGTTATTCTGTCACAATCACCAGTTTAAATAATTAGTGGTGTGTATATTTGCTTTTAATGGACAAAGAGATGAACGGGCTCAAAAGGGTCTTGTTCAGCAGCGGGAACATGAATTTAGCTTCATGACAACCATTTACATTAATGTGAGTCACACATAAAACTCTCCATGCAACACATGAACTTTTATTCCCTAGTGGATAACAAGAGAAAGCTCATCAGTATTAGAGATAGAATTCAGAGAATCTCATTTTAAAATAAATCATTTCCATGTTTGCGAGGTTCTTGAGCCTCAGGCCACCTTGAAGTCAATGAAAAATGTTAAAATGATAAAAAAAAATACAGTAATAATATTACAAGTAAAATACTAGATTAGACCTAATGAGAATAATCATTAAGTTGGAAGACTGGAATGTGTCAAGGATGGAGAATGTCTTCTGGGAGCAGCTCTGTAGGGAGCTGATAGAACCAGGGGTATATACAGTCATTTTCTAACATCAGAATATATAGAAAGAGCATGTTGGGTCATTTGTGGCATAATATTACTGAAAGGAATAACCCCCTTCAAAAATGTATGTTTCCCTCTTTATTCCTTCTCCTACCCCCATTCCACCAGCCACATTCATTATTCCCTAAACCAAAGCAAAAGTATTGTGGTGCGGGAAAACCCAGCTTAGATTTGACCCTGTGACTCCTTCCTCGGGCAAGCCTCTCACTGAACTAATGAATTGCATCTCCCTGGGTCTGTGAGGGATGTTGCTCAGAGGGGAGGATTCATGCCTACAAGAGAGCAATGGCATTTTTATGGCTGCCCTTCCTGAGGCAGTCTGCCAGGAATAGGAAGTCTTCCTCTTCTCTAGAAGCATCAGATATTCTGCACATCTGCCTGTAGCCCCCCACAGTGGAAGAACATGGGTTGTATTTGAGTCTGGCCTGGATAGCTTTATTTTGTCAAATGCTAAGTAAGTTTAATATTGATAAATGTTACTCTTTAGGTAAGAATGCTTTGAAGCAGCCATGCATTCACCATGGGTCCCAACCCACCCCAAGAATCACTTTCCTAATGTCATGCTTATCAATTGTCACAAGGAATGAGTTGAAATGGGCACAGGGGTAGCTGATGTACCATTAAATATATTGAGCAATGTAAGAACACGCTTATATGGTTAGACAGAATTCTGTTGTCATCTTCTCACATGGGACTCTCACATGTCCTGTTTATGAAGAAGACAGCTACTTGTGGTCACTAATAGATTTCACAACAAAACAAAATCTTCAGGCTGGAATCTTATACTATGATCTCAGATCAAGATACCAAATTACTGATCCATGCTGAATTATACCCAACATGCTGGAACCCATAACTGGCCTTTGAAGATATAAGGGTAGTCCCTGAGGCAATGTAAGGGGAAACTGATCTGTACAAAAGCTTCTAACTGTGGAGAACAAAAAGGAAACTCTTTCAGATCAACAATATCTCTTTTCCCTAGACTGGACATCCCAGAGGAGAGGTGAAAGACAATGACTATCAGCTAAGCAACTTGAAGTCTACAACTAAGAGGAGGAAGAGACAAATCCTACCGACAGGCAACATTTTTCAACTAAGACTAATAATTTTAGGAAGACTCTCTGAAGAAAAAGAAGCAAAAGGTCTTTAGTATAGAATTATGGGGGACCTGAATTGTTCTGCACCGTTAGTGTGTGCATGCCATTGTGTCACTAACTTTTTCAATGGGTAGACATTAAAAACCTCCAAGTCTGTCTTCTGATGAGAAAGGGATTATTTTGGGTTAAAATATGTTATTCCAAAGCTGCTTGACTTGAAAATCACTTCTGCTTCTGTGTAAAGTTGTGAAAGATGCAGACACTGTGTTAGTGTGGGAAGGGGAAATAAACTAAGTAAATAAAGCTTAACATAGGTTGTATGTTCAGAAAAAAAAGTGAAATGATAAAGTGGGAAGCTATTAAAAAATCATTCTAAGAGTTGTATTTCTTTAAAACAAAGGCAAGAGTTAGCTTCTGCTTTTAGCAGACTCTTTGACCTTGTCTTGGTTACAAATGCTTTGCTGGTATATCTATACCATCAAAGCCCCCTAGTGTAGATACTGTGTAAACTGACAGAAGGAGTTTTCTGCTGGCATAGTAACACCACCTCCCCAAATGACATTAGCTATGACAACAGAAGCATTCTTCTGTTGCCATAGTTGTGTTTACACTGGAGATTTTGTAGGCATAACTATGTTGGTTATATGTGGTTTTTTCACACTCTGACCAACATAACTATGTCAATAAAACGTTGCAGAGTAGACCTAGCCTTAGTTCAGTTGATTAGACTGAAGGAATATCTTTGCCCCTTAACTTTCCTGTGAAATATTAAAGTAATTTTTTTCTCTTTTTTTTTTTGTTTACTTTATAAGTTGAATTACTTTGTTTAGTAATTAGTGAGCCAGATAAATTAAACTACTGACATATCGATTCAACTTTAATTGTAACCTAGATTTGATCATTGAATTGTGTAATTGTTAGTTTAGATAAACCTGAAGTAAATTAATTAGTGATATTTGTTTAGCTTCACACTTGTTTGCTTATTCTTTTAATAAAATACATAAAAAGTATACTGGACTGATTTCTCTCTCAGAATGTCAGTGTGTGAAAACAACCTATTTAAAGGTAAAATAAATCCATCCTGGACCCATACCTCAATTATTTAATTAAACCCTGCTACCACTATAGCTGCCTTCAGCCATTACAATCTTCCCACTGCCAGAAATCCTGCAACAGGATCTACACTGGCAGAGCCCAGTGCAAGACTCAAACAGGTACTTCCAGCCATATGGATCAAAACAGTGGTTGATGCGCTCCCACATCCATGCTCCAATAGTGAACTAACTTTAGTCTAATGGTAGATGATATGTTCTGAAGCATGAGGATTAAGATATTTTACTCCTCATGCTTCAAAACATATCACCTACCATTGGACTAAAGTGCGTGTGTGTGTGTATCCTTGTTAGTGAAAAATACTTTTACCTGTTTGCTGCTTCATTAAGCCTTTTTAGGTCTACTCAGAAACAAATGTTATTTCCCCTTCCCCCTTTTTCAATAGCTTTGAATAAAAAATCAAGTTCAGAAGGGTGTTATGAAATACAGACTGAAGATTGAGCAGTGGGATCCATTTTTGTATCCCCTTCCCAGGGCCAGCTCCAGGCACCAGCCGAGCAAGCTCGTGCTTGGGGCGGCAGATTCTACAGGGCGGCTTCCCTCCAATCCTTTTTTTTGCTTCACTGCTCCGGCCGCCCCGCAGGGGGTTTTTTATTTTATTTTTTTTGTGCTTTGCCGCTCTGCGGGTTTTTTTTCTTTTTGCTTCGCTGCTCCGGCTGCCCTGTAGGGGGCAGTGGCGCAGAGGAGGGGAGCGCCCTGCTGGGAGCGGGCTGCGCACTCTATCTATCCCAGCCGGTGCCGGGTCTGCAGCAAGCCTGGCAGGGCAGCCTGCATCCTTCCCTGCCCGCCGACCGGAGCGGTGTGGAGCCCTCCCGGCAGGCGGTGCGGTGGGAGGGGCCGCGTGGCGAGCGCTCCACTGAAGGAAGCCCTGGCCGCCCCCCTTTTCTCTCTCCTCCCCTCCCTCCCTCTTCCCCCTGCTAGCCGGGGCATGTCTGCAGCGCAGGATGTCCCCCCTGCACCCTGGCTCTGGCCACCCCGCACGTTTGTTTGGTTTTTTTGCTTCGCCGCTCCGGCCACCTCACAGGCTTTTTTTTTCTCTTTGCTTGGTGCAGCAAAAAAGCCAGAGCCAACCCTGCCCCTTCCTGCACCAGAACAGAATACATTTCAATCCTCAAGTTACTAGCTCCTCTTGCAGCAGTACTAATAACTGGCTAGAGCAATTTCATTTACTAGCGTTTCTCTAGAAGAATAAATTTATTTCACTCCCCCCCCCGCCAGATAATGACCTGTTCTAGGGTGCAAGGATCCTTCTCTATCCTTTACATCTCTGTGGAGAGGATAGGCCAGACATAATAGCAGTCCTTGCTCTGCCCCTAGTCTCTGTTTGCCAGAAGCTGGGAATGGGCAAAGGGGATGGATCACTTGATCATTACCTGTTCTGTTCATTTCCTCTGAAGCACCTGGCATTGGCCACTGACAGAAGACAGGATACTGGGCTAGATGGACCAAGTATGGCTATTCTTATGCCCTCATGCAAGACACCACTGACATGAGGTGGAAGGGCTGGCTAAAGACATGGCTTCATCCAGTTAGGAACTGGCAGGAATAGGAGGTCTAACACATGGGGCACATGATGCATATTTAAAGGCTGAAGTAGCTCATAATTTAGTATGCCCCCCTTTTTAAAGGGCTGCCAGAGGGATCACTGCTAAATCATTCAAAGGGCCCAGAAGTTTCACTGCTGTACAACCCCTCAAGTCTTCCCCAACATGCACAATAACTGCAACACCAGCCTATGAAGCAGGAAAGTCTCTTTGGAGGTCCTAGAGACAATTTTTAAAAGTGTCTTTAATGTAAGGGGTGTTTACTAAGTGCAGCTCTCATATTGAAATGTTTTTTCCTTGAGCCCTGTACTGGAATGTAAATAAGCACACTGCTGAAATTGCCTCACAATGAATCTTACACCTGTACAATTAGAATATTTAGGACCCTCATGAAAGAACATTCATTTTAGTTTAAGAACACAGGACTATTCAGGAAGCTGCAAGCAAGGATCTTATTTCCTGACCACCAGGTTAGCATTGTCCTATCCCTTGCTCCCTGGCTCATAAAACTGTACACCAGCCACTGCAACAGCACCAAGGAATGTGCCTTTCATCATTTAAAGGGTTGCTGGTGGCATTTATTCACAAGATTCGACATCAGTGAGAAAAATATCTCAATAGCTACAGGTGCCTGCTGTGTCCTGAATAATATCCGTGAAGCAAAGGGAGAAGTTTCCGCTGTGTTGGAGAGCAGAGATGGAGTAGCTGTGTGCTCAGTTTGAGTTCCCAGATACAAGGTCTATTAAAAGAGCTCAGTGCAGAGCTATACAGTGCAAGGAGGCTTTGAAAGACCATTTTAATAGTGAGCCACACTAGTGTTAGTTGTAGTAGCATGTTATACCTGGCCCTGCTCTTTTGCAGTCCAGTATGAATCATGTGGTGATTGCTGTCTATGTAGGAATATAACATTGTTAATGCACCTATTAATTTTGTCTGTGAATAATCTTATGAGTTGTGTGATACTCTGCAGTAATAGGTAATTAGCCACTTTGAGAACTGCTGAGTGCCAGCTAGTGTGAACTAATAAAGATGAATTAAAGTTCCAAATAATAAACAATTATTTTGTAACAAACTCTGTGAAGAAACAAACAAAACGGGCAAATCAAAACCAAATACATTTAAAACTTAATAAATTAAGAGAACAGGACCTTTGAATTGGAAAGAACATTTCAGCTACACATACCAGGGTGGGATGGTAGAGGTTGTGCTGTGACCCCTGATGCCATGTGGAATGTTATAGGGGTGGTATAAAGAGATTCTGATATCTGAGTTATCAATGGGCTGCAGAGTGAGGCAAGCTCAGGATTGTTGAAACTGCAAAGTTTTCAGCATCTTTCTTTGCTGCCTGAGAAGACACATTATGTCCTGGTGCAGGTCCCTCTCCTTTTCCTTTGTCTTTCTCCTCTCCCCTTTATCCTTCTCTGGGCCCTGTGCTCATTGTCGGATGCAGCACTGGTTTGCAGGATCTCTTGGAACATGTCATCCTGAGTCATATTCTTTCTCCTCCTTATTTGGTTCAGACATACTGTAGTTGTACAGGGGGAGACACTGACATCTGCAATAGCATCAGCTGCAGATAAAACACACAGAGGTACCATTGTCAGTGTGTTCAAAATGGAAAGCAAAATTTAAGATGCTGAACTCACTCCCCTTGCTCCCTGAAAGTTTTAAGCACTACATTATCACTTCTGCTTGGGATTGCTTGTGCACAGCATCAGTCACAGCACCAGCCATGGTGATTATGGACCTTCAGGGGTTAGGGAAATGAGGAGGGAATTGCTCAGTTGCATGAATCTAGTAGTATAAGGCAATAGCACTGAATACTGGCACCATTTTCCAGAGGCAGTGGTGATTTTAGTTGATATCTCACTCCTGGAGGTAACAAAGGCAGAGCGAACACAGTTGCTGCTGATGTCTTGAAGCCACCCAAGTCTGCGTGCTGCTAGGCTGTGTAGTACAATGGTGCCTGCTAAAGTTATTGCTTGGTGGTATGGGAAAGCATCCTACCACAGCAAAAGAAATAAGGCAGTCCTTCCTAGAAACCTTTGGCAGGGGATTGCAGAGAACCTCCATGAAAGTTTCATCAAGATCTCCTAGGAGGATTCAAAGGGCATCCCTGTGCATGAACTGCTCAGCATCACCCGCCCTGCCTAACTTTAGAGGGGAATGAAAATCAGATCCCTGGCCACACAATAGCAGATGTAAAGGTAGCCATCTTACAGCAAAAAAACTTCAGGACCAGACTCCAAAGAGAAACTGCTGAGCTCCAGTTCATTTGCAAATTTGACACCATCAGATCAGAATTAAACAAAGACTGTGAATGGTTATCCAACTACAGAAGCAGTTTCTCCTCCCTTGGTGTTCACACCTCTACTGCTAGCAGAGCACCTCACCCTCCCTGATTGAACTAACCTCGTTATCTCCATACTGATTTATACCTGCCTCTGGAGATTTCCATTACTTGCATCTGAAGAAGTGAGGTTCTTACCCACGAAAGCTTATGCTCTCAATACTTCGGTTAGTCTCAGAGGTGCCACAGGACCCTCTGTTGCAAAATCAGATAGTAACTCTACCTCTCTTGGTTGTACCACTACATCTTTTAACACAAATAAATTAATGATGAATCAAAAATAGATGTTCTGCTAATTTGGGAGGGGGGGCATCCCTGTTATTGAAAATTAAACTATACACTAACTCCAGGTTACTTCCCCTGCACTGGGCTTGCCTGTGTTCGACTGGTGGGACTGGCTGGACTGAAGTGGAGTCAAAAATAGGTCCTGGCTCACTGCAAAGCTGGATCCCCTGGTCACCTGTCCCCCATACTCCTCCTCCTCTATGTTTATGGCAGGGGCATGTGACTTGAGCCTCTCAGAGGCATCAACAGTGCTGTTGGGGGTGATGGGGGGATCTCCACATGCAGCTCTTTGTAAATGCAGGAGGTCTGAGGCTCTGCACTGGATTGATTGGTGGCCTCCCTGGCCTTCCGGTATGCCTGCCGCAGCTCCTTGGCTTTCAAGAGTCACTGCTGCTGGTCCCTGTTGTAGCCTCTTTCCTGCATCCAATCGAGCAATCAGCTTGTAAATGTCCACATGACTACATCTGGTTCAGAGCTGTGCCTGCACAACCTCTTCTCCCCAGAGGCCCAGGAGATCCAATATCTCCTGTCTACTCCAGCCACAAGCACGTCTGGAGCGTGTAGCCAGGATGGTCAGCTGGGCAGTTGTACTGAAAAATGTAAAGCTGCTAGGTGTGCTCATGAAGCCAGGAAATGGAATTTCAAAAATGTGCGAAACTTTAAAGGGGGAAGAAGCTTTAGGTCTCTATAACCCCTGCGCAGCAGAGTTCACAAGGGTGACCAGAGTGGTCAGTGTGGGATATCTGTTGGAGGACTGTAATAGTTGACATAACTAATGCAGTATCTACACTTACACGGTGTCAACCTAAATACATCAACCTTGTTTCTATGCTGCCTGAGCAGGAGGAAGGTGGTATTAGTAAGTCGGCACTTATGTTGGTGGATGCAAAATTTAAGAGAAGGTACATGCACAACTAGGTCAATACAAGCTGCCTTGACTCGACCTAATTTTGTAGTGTACACCAGGCCTTACAGTGGTTTGCATGGGGGAAACAGGTACGGAGTCTCTCCCTATCCTATCTTTTATAGCTCATAAAAGGGGCTGTCACAATAACAGTCCTTGCCCTCACGAGAAATTCAGGAATTTCTCTCTTGGTAATCTCTTTAAAAAGCATACAGGGCCTCAAAAGACTCTACACATTATTCTGTGGAACAAACTGGCCACACCACTTGGTTAAGACTACATGGTCCTACAGTTCCTCTACATACTTGGACCCAGGTCCATAAATGTACTTAGGCACCTGTATCCCACTTTTAGACTCTTCTGCAATCTGCAGAACTCTCTCTTGGCTGCCACTGAACACTGCAGTGGCCTAAACTCACTCAGCACCTATGTTTTCAGGGTAAAAGTTTCCTAGGCACCTAAGTTTTTATCTCTGGGCATGTGCACTGCTGCCTCGCTTTAGGTGTCCGAGTGCCTATCTCTTTCCTAAGCCCCAGAGCGATCCATAAATTGGGGGAAGATAGGCATTTGTCCACCTGACTTGTGTGGGAACTGATCCGGTGGACGTGCTCAAAGACTGCCTACCAGATGGGTCCCCTTCAAAATCTGGCCAGAGGAGAAGGTGCCCAACTTATAACTTTCAAACCAACATGTAGAGAACTCACTTGAGATGTGTGAGACCTAGGTTCAATTCCCCATGCCCCTCAAGCAGAGGGGAGGAGAAAAGATTTGAACAGAGGTTTCCCACTCTTCAGGAAAGGGCTCTAGCCACTGAGCTACAGAATATTCCGAAGTGAAATGCCCTCAGTCTCTTCAGTTGAAACAGTTTCACTTAGGATTAATAATTAAAAGAGTCATTGGATCAGGGGACAGAATCCCAAAATTTCTACCTCACAGGTGGGTGCCCTAACCACCATGCTACAGAGACATTCTTAATCTCTCTGGCCTAATGATTCTTTAAATGCTTCGTTCCAAAGTGGAACAGCTTCAACAGGAGAGACTGAGGAAGTGCCACATCAGAAGGTCCCATGGCTCAGTGGTTAGAGCATCATCCTGAGAAGTGGGAGAACTGAAGCTAGGTCTCTCAAATCCCAGGTCAGTTCTCGACACTTTGGGTTGAAAGTTATAAGTTGGGCACCTCCTCTTCTGGCCAGATTTTGAATGGAACCCCACTCTGCAGGTGGCCTCTGAGTATGCCTACCAGATCAGGCCCCACACATAAGATAAGCAGGTGAACACCTATGTTCCTCTAACTTGTAGGTAGCACCAGGGCTTAGGCAGGAGAGAGTCATAGAGATGTCTAAGGAAATAGTGTATGTGTCCAGAGGCAGAAACCTTAAGCATCTTGGGAACTTTTACCATGAAATATGGGCACTGAGTGAATTTAAGCACCTACAGGGTTTGTCAGCAGCCAAGTGGGAGTTCTGTGGATCGCAGTAGAGCTTTAAACTGAGACTTAGGCACCTAAACACCTTTGTGGATCTGGGCCTTAGGCTTCAAAGTCAATGCAACTTAGAAGCCTAAGTGACTTTTGAAAATGAGTCTCAGGCTCCTAAGTTACTCAAGAATTTGAAAATGTTACCCTAAGTGACTTTTTTAATGACAAACAGAAACTCTGCAGCAGGGCCGGGAACTGAAGCTGGGTGTCCCAAATTGCAGGATAGTGCTCTAATCATTGGTTTATTCTTCCTCTCAAATACTTTTTTTTAATATAGTCACTCCTATTTTTTGGTAGTGTCTCTTCAATCTTAGTTTATATGGTTATTGGTGAAAATAAATGTAGTAAACAGACAAGTATGGAACTACTCATGTGAGTACAGTTAAGACATAGATAAATGTTTGCAAGGTTTGGAAATAATGTTGCTTTCCATTATTAATCCAATTTTGGCCCTGTTGCTAAAGTCATCCCCAAAGATACTTTCCTAATCAAGTTTCTCATTTGTTGGCTGTGGCCACCAAACATATTTTATCCATATTGGTTTAGGGTAGCTGCAGATGTGGGTCCTTAATTATTAAGATACGACCTCTTCCCCATAATAAACTAATTCATGCTGTATATTTTGCCATTTTTTGCATTTTCCCAGACCTCATATGCCATACAGCTTTGTAAGTAAATTGAGAGAAAAATGTAGAAGTAGTTCAGCACAGTTTTATAGGGCTTTGTTAGAAATATGTTTGATAAAACTGTCAGCATATGACAGTGAGGTTTTTTGTTTTGTTTTTAAAGAGGAAACACAAGCAGTAACATAAAAGAAAAGGGAAACACTGAAAAAGTAAAACAGAGCAAATGGATAATGATGAGTCACTGAAATGAAAGTTGCTATAAGAAAGGGGGAATATGTAAAAAAAAAGAGAGAGAAATAGAAGATAAAGAAAAAGCAGAGAAGCAAATAGGAATCACTGACAGAACTGTTTGCTAATCAACTTTCCACCATACTATTAAAACTCCTGCATACACCACTACAGGTACTCACTAGTACCAAAATGTTCTGAAATGCTTCTGAAATAGTTTTAAGGATTCTTTCCCACACATCAGCTATTAAAATAATACGGTAACTGTGTTCACATTTTTTTTCATACTTGTTTTATAAGGTCCCTAGGACCAAAGTGACCTCACTATTCTGAGTTGTAAAATATTTTGCAGATTGCTCTGTTGTGTACATCCATTTCTCTTGGTGTTCTGCCAATCCATTAGATGAGAATCAGTTCACCATCATGTTGGTCAATTGAGCCACCATTGCCCATAATTAAAAAGACTCTGCCAGCAATCCAGACAGATTGTAAATGAGCCTTCTGGTTTTCTGAGCACATCTGTTGCCTTTATCAGATTAAAGACAGTCTAGTTCACATGTGTACTTTAAATTAGCTGAAATAGCAGTCATGGATTCCAAATGAAGCACAATGACTTTATCAGACTATCAGTGCCAGCTGACTGAGTCACTTTCACTAGGAGCTTTAATTTCACATACATCATGGATGCACTGATCTATAACAAATATTTATAACTTAATCAGCACAAATAAATTACGTATTGAAACCCCTGTACTGGCGTCTGCTTGTTGTCTCATGGATTGGTATCAGAAGAAGATCTAAATTACAAGTGTACTCTGATTGTAGGGGGAAAAAAACAATCAAATCTATCTGGCACATTGTATTTTGTTTTGCTTTCCTTTCAAAACAACCCTTTTTTCCCCATGATTTTCTATGTCCTCCTCTAAACAGTTTAGAAACATGATATACGTGAACAAGGAATGGAAGGATTTAATTCCTATTTGTAACCAGCTGCTCTTGAGTCCAGTTCTGTCCCCAGGTACACACATTCATTTCCAAATTAAATCAATAGGTCATTATATAGATCTGAGGGCAGAACTTTAATCTAATATGAGAAATGGTCCTATGTATTGTGCTACCTAAACCTTTTGAGAGCTATGGTAGCTAACACCAGCAGACCAGATTTCAAAGTCAGATGCTGCAAACGTTCCACTTAGCATAACCTCATGGAACACTAATGCTCAGTGGGTTCAATTAAAAAGTGAATTTGTTTGCATGGGTCATAAAGTTAAGTGGACTTGATGTCTAGCAGAGGTGATTTAACAAATGATTTGTCTAGTAACTATTAAGACATTTCAATCTCCCCTTCTGTCCAGTTATGTATGCAAAAATGTCTGTCTGATGTCTACTCTTAGAGGAGATATGATCTCAAATTCATTCTTTCCAAAACTGTACTACTTAGAGTCCTACCTAATCTTTCTTCCATGCTGCTCTTCCCCATCACCATTAACACTTCCAATATTCTTCCCATCCCTCTGGCTATTCAGTCTTGGTGCTACCTTTGATTCTTTTATGCTATAAAGGGTTAAACATCACTTAGATTAAAGTTGCCATGTATCCTTCATTATATGCATCCTTCACTATACTGTTAGGTTATAGTTTCCACACATAATGCCACAATTTTCAAACTTTCACACAAAGAGACAAGAACCAGTTGTGGAAGCTGAGACAAAATATAGTCAGGCCAGCTCCAGACAGCATAAAATTGTTTTATTTCTTATACAAGTTTTTTCTTGGTTTTAGTTAAATAAGACCTCCTAAAGGTGCCTGAGTCAGCACTGAAATCTTCTTTTTACAAAATGTAATGGATTACTAAATCCTTCCATTTTTCCATGTTCCTCACTATGGCAACATCTGTCTGGATTCCCCTTTTCTTACATACCAGAACATCAAGTCTACCAAAAGATAATTATTAAAGTTGTCTTTTTCTCTCATTGCTCTGGACATGTTATACACATTCTTCCCTCATCTCCACCTACCCTCACACTCACCTTATATTACTCCAGGTCATTTTACCGTCCTGTTCTCTTTGTGTCATAGTCATAGAGTTTAAGGCCAGAAAGGAACATCAGATCATTTAATCTCAGCTCCCGTATATCACAGGCCACAAACACCATTCAGACACTCCTACACCAAGTCCACCAACGAAAACTAGATCAAAATGTTACTGTTCTCAGGAGACTGACTTAGTGTGTCTATTTGGCGCTCTCAAATTTTCACACCTTCAACATCTGAAGCAATCTCATACTATTTTTCTGGAGATCATCTTCTGTCATTCTCTTCAGATCCCTCCTTAAATAATAATTCTTGAAAGGAGTGGAGTTTATTAGTTGGTTGTCACTGACAATGGCACAACAAAGCCAATTTCTGACAGCAAAACAAAGCCAATTCCTACTTACAAGAGCTGGCAATCTAAAAGATAACTGTGCAGCAGTTAGGACATCCTGAGAAATGCGGAGCCAAAGAGGACTTTGTGGTTTTATTAGCTAGCTTGTTTATTTTAAGTGAAAAACTCATTTGCTATGGACCTCATAAAGAATACTACCTACCTTTGCCTCCTTCCCAATGCTCTCTTCACAACCTTGCCTTTCCTGACTCATTGTTTAATGTCTTGCCTTGCGTTTGTTAGTTGTGTTTAATTTAGATCCTGACACTTTTACTCATATTAAATAGTACCTTACTCCACAAATTGTCCCCTTGAAACCAATAGAAGTATTTGAAGAGTAAGTTACTTCTCCTTGTGAGTAAGGATGGCAGAAGCTGACCCTTTAAAAGGTAAACTCCTTAGGGCAAAGTTTATATTAATCTGAATTTGTAAAGCATTGTGAAAATTCACAGCACCACATAAATGTTATTAATATCATAATTTCATCCCAAAAATTAAAGCCACACATTGAAAGCTCCCAATAGCTCCAGCTTTTCACGTAAAATGCTCAGTAACCTCTTTACATTCTCTGACTTGCGCTCAGCAAATGTTAAAAAAGCAGGTCTAGCTACTGCCTACCTTGAATAACTAGAGTAATGGACATTTGAGGTGATTACTTTATCTAGTACTGTAGATGTCAGTCATACCCAGCATACAATACAATATTATTAACCTGCACCTGAATCCATAAAGATGAATTTCACATACGCATAATGATATAGCAAAAATTTGCTTCAGATACATTTAGCTGACATGCCTCACTTGTGATGATGATAAACCTGCAATTTGAAGTTAAGCTACTGACAGAAGGGGAAAGTAGTTTTGGAAACTCTCACCCACTTAAAACAAAAACCTTTCAATATGACATTTTTGACAATCACTACTTGCAGTGAAACCTGCTATGGAAATATGTAGGTATACAAAAGATTTTTTTTTCTCTCCCTTTCCTTTCTCCATTGGAAACCTTGCTGTTGTTGACCCAATTTATTCACTTTCATTTCTTATTTCTCCCTCCTGCAGAGAGTACAAAAAAGATTGTCTGATGCTTAGATTACATAGTGGCAATATGGAATTGTTTGGAATTATTTATTTGTAAATAGGTTGTTCTAATCATTGTATTTTTTCCATTTGCCATAATATTTATAACTTGATTTAATGAACCACAGTGAGATGACTGCATTACTTTATCAAGCAGCGTGGCATGCCATTAAAATTTGTGGTAAGATCAAGTAGTCTAAAATGCGTTGATATGTTGTTTCCATATAGAATGTAAAACAGTCTAATATCTCATTATAAATAGTATCCTGAAGCTTTGAAGTATAAAAACTAATGAAACAATGTAGGCAAGATTTTCTATTATTTTAAAATAAAATTCTACATTACATTGTAACCCCTGGTCACCATAAAATATAAAGGTCTATTACCATTCCTATTAGAATTCTTCTTTATAATCTTTTACTGTCCTTGAGGCTTTTGTCCAAAGGTTTGACCATTTCATTTCTGTATACATTTTCCCTTAAACTCTGATACTGCAAAGTCTTGCACATAGGCTTATCTTTAAGCAGGTGAGGGCTAGATCCTATTCAATAAGAATATTGAATGTAATGGGATTAGCTATGTATTGAAAATGAATTCTTAAATCTTTACAGGATCAAGGCATTCTCTTAGTGAAGCTGCAGTTCTGCAACTGCATTTGTGAGAGGTTCCCCTGCACAGGTGTAGAGACCCATTGAAATCAGTGGTCCTCAGGTGGATGGAGGGCTCCACTTATATGGATATGGTATCTGGATCAGGGATAGCATCAGTGTTGTAGTTTAGGGTCCAGCGTTATGACATACTTACTTAGGAAAAGTTCCCATTGAATTCAATGGGAGATTTCATTGAGTCAGAACTAAAGGATCAAGAACAATTTTTTTTTTCAAGTGAGTGCATTGATTGAAATGGAGGGATATTAGTTAACCACAAATATATCTCTCGTTTAGAAGTTGCCATGCAAAGTCTAGGAACAGGAAAAAAAACCCAAACAATCCAAAACCAGCATCTGTCTCGATGTTTTAAAAAGTTATGTTAATGAACAAGCTGAACTCTCTCACTGAATTCTTCCACTTTAAAAAATGAGAATGTGAATGGATACTTATAATTATAATAGTGAGATCTTTTGTGCTGTCACATAGCATAGTAGAGCTGACTACACTCACTTGCAACAGAGTGACAACTAGAATCTGTCCCTCAACTACAATGGGCTAAAAAAACGGAGGGTGAGGGAGAGATTAAGAAATATTTCAATAAAAATGTATCCACATTTTCAGAAATTTCAGTCAGCCCTCATCACCACACCCCTTACATACTCATGCATGCATGATACATACAACACAGCAAAGAAATTACATCTGGAATGTTTTACTTTCTTAACACTTCAAACAGAAAACTGCGTCCAACCAAAATGGTGCCATGCAAGAAGTCCTACAGAGAGGGAAACTAAAGCATCCTGCTTCAGTTCCATACCGGCACATTTACAACAGCAACAGGGTGGTTGTTTATCCACCTTGACATGGAGATGTCAGGTTTTAGTATAAGTGCCGATTATGTGGAGAGAATATCACGCCTGAACAATTGGTGTGCCATCCGTGTAGGCAGCAGCCACTGTGATCCGGTAATGGTACTGAAAACAACAATGCTATCTATCCTTTTGTCACATTTGAGGTTAGTTAAAGCTGACAACAGATTAAATAACTACTTATCACTGCTTGCATTCAAGCTGCAGAATAATTAAAGCTAACAATTACACTTTCAGTCGATCATGAATGGGACAAAAAAAAGAGACAAGAAAGAGAGACTTCATTCTGGGAGCTAAGGCTTTTAGAAACTTGACTTTCTGAGTAAAGAACTCATGTTGAATTTCTGTTTAAACTGTTCCTGTGTCTGGTTGTTTAGGGACTGATCCAAAGGCTACTGAAGTCAGTGATGCTTTTGAATGTTGGGTGGAAATACTTCAATACATCTCAATATTGTTATTGAAAAATGCTCTATGACCCTAGTACTTCTCCAATTCAACGTATATAGGCTCTTTTTTTAAAAAAAATATTACTGATGATTTATGCAAACATTTTTGTTATTTGTATGTATTTGCTAAATACTTTGGATATATAACATATATTGCTAATGATAATTTATCTCACATGACTATGTGAAAAAATGAATGTTTACACATATGAAGATGTGTATATATACTGTTACCCCTTTCTGACTGGAGCAATTAACCAAAATATGGAGCCTACCAGGTTGTTTCAGAAAGGAGGAGAAATTGATGTTGGAGTCAAATGGTTCTTTGATGCAATCCTCTTTATTTACAAAGAATATACAAAGTCCTGTTTCCCTGAACACAGCAGGACTTAAACAGCAGGAAATAGTTTCTTTGCTCACAGTCCCTATCCGGCCAGCACTTAACCGAAAAGCTCCCTCTCAAGGAACAAATTCCCCCAGTGCTTGTCCTGGCTGTGTTCTTGGCTTTCTACTGCTTCTTTCTCTGCTTCTCTGCTGTTTCTCCTACTTCTCTCACAGTCAGAGGTGAAAATAAGCTGGTACGGGCCAGTACGGCATACCGGTAAGAAAGTGACCGCTGGTACGGGCTGGTACGCAGCCGATGTTAAAGCACTGCCGTGGCAGAGCTTTAAGCACTGTACCATCAGGGCCACTGATGGGGGCGGGAAGGGGCAGCTACCCCAGGGCCCAGCTTTTTAAAAGGGCCTGGGGCTCCTGGCAGTGGCTGGAGCCCCAGGCCCTTTAAATCGCTGCCGGAGCCACAGATGGTATGAGCTGGGCAGCGCTGAAGGACTGGCTGGGGGAGTCTGGCCCCAGTCCCACCCCTTCCAGGAGCCCAGAGCTGCTCCCCCCACCTTGCCCAGGACCCCGACCACTCTGCATAACGGTAAGTCCTTTAAGCTACTTTCAGCCCTGCTCACAGTCAAACATATGCCTCCACCAAACATTACCTTGAGAAACCCTTCTGCACATATGTGCCTTGCATGTGCTTTTGCTTAGGTTGTGACATTTGCCTGTGTTTGGGGTGGACTTTGATATTGTTTCAGCTATCTAGTTCCACAAAGGAGCTTAGTTGTATTTTACATTTATCAGTACTGAAGGGCAGCTGTGACACTGCTAGTTTCAAGGAGGTTTAACTCAATCAATAACATCACTGTATGCAACTTGAGAACTATAATATGGACATATATGTAATTATTACATACACTTACTCATGAAGTGTCCATTATGGCTTGTTGATTGCACTATAAAACTGCAAGATTCATAGTTAATTTGGAATACCAGTATTTATTCCCATATATGTGCTTATACATTTGACTAATAGTAGGGAATCTATTTTATAAAACTGAAATTTAAAAAAAGGAAGGAAGAAAACTAGGCATCAGGATACATTAAGAATCAGAAGTACAGGTTTGTAAAACATTAGCAATGTTAATGTATACACAAGGCCTTGAACCATTGCTGTTTTGTCCCAAAATGGAAACATACCTTTCTTCCCACCACCAAGGTGGAAGTGGATATATCTGACAGCAATTAGTATTTAAATACTTTGCTACAATAAAGGTGTAGCGGTTAGGTTACAATTACCTTCCCGAGTGGGTTTTTCATTAATTTTATAATTAAGATGCACTGTTCTTCACATTGTATTAATTAAACGCAAGCAAAGATGTAGTTCAGAAGTTCAGGTTGATTCAGGCACAGGAAAATGCCATTCTCCATTCCTAAATGAGCCTGTCTTACTTTTCTGCTAAGTAGCTGCATACCTGGCCATGACCATTTTTAATACTTGCTATGTGTGACGTAAAATGAAAAGGTGTGTGGGGGGAGAAACCCAGAAAGCTTGTATGTTGGTCCTTCTTTCTAAAGAATTTGGAAGAAAGTCCACATTCATTTGGTCCCAGACTTGTAGCAATAATGAATTGCTACATTTATATGCAAGCCTTGCATATATTTATGCATGTGAGTAACCACTGTGAGTAGTCCCATTGAAATCAAAGTTACACGTGTCTAAATTTTTGCAGTTCACTCTCCAGTTCACCACTAAGTGTAATTGTGATATCATATATAATAACTGAGGTTATGTCTACACTAGAGAACCTACAGCAGCACCGCTGTACCAATGCAGCTGCTCTGCTGTAAGATCTCTCGTTTAGCCACTCTATGCTGACAGGAGAGAGCTATACCATCTACATAATTAAGCAACCTCCCATGAGCTGTGATAGCTATGTCAGCAGGAAACACTTTCCCGCTGACATAGTGCTGTCCACACCAGCGCTTTTGTCGGTATAGCTTGTGTTTTTTTCACACCCTTGAGCGACATAAGTTATAGTGATATAAGTGGTAGTGTAGACAGAGATGACCTATGCCTGCTGATAATGGGTGGGGGGGCAGAGTGAGGCAGCTGGCTTCAACAGTGTTACTGAGCATGCTCAGTCCAAGCCAAGCAGCAACTCTGGGGGCAGGCATCCTTCTGCATGTGCCTCCCCCTCCCTCCCTCCCAGTGTTGCCTCTGAGTATAGACATAGCCAGAGAGTAAAATGATACCCACAAAAGACTTTATTTAAATTACAGCAGATTAAAAGCAGGAAAAAAATACCCTTAAAATATATATCCCCTGCTTTTGGTCAAAATTTAAATTTCACACGTTTTATCAAATTTTGACATTCAAAATGTCTACAATGTTTGTTTTTCATATTAGACATCATTTTGAAAATGAAGAATGAGGAATCTTAAATGGCTGTAGATTGCAATAGGAGAGACAGTGTATCTAGAGACTAAACTAAGGGACTTGAAGTAAGGACATCTTGGAATAAAGTTCATATGTCCTACCCCTGAAAAGAGTGTGATTTAGTTATTACAGCAGGAGAATTAGGAGTCAGAACCCATGAATTCTTTTTCCAAACCCTTCCACTGACTCACCATTTGACCTTAGGCCAATGACTTAACAGCTGGAAAATGGGGATAACAACATTCCTTTACATCACAGGAGTTTTGTGAATCTTAAAGAATGTTTGCAAAGCAATTTGAGATCATTAGATTTAAAAAAGCAGTCTTAATTAAATGCATTATACTTGCGTTTTTAGACCCTGTCACCACAGAGTTTATTTTATGTCCTTTTTAATTGTTGTATATTAGTAAAAATCAGGGTTTTTTTTCACTGAATATAATTAAGCATGCTCAAGTTCTGAGGAGAGAGGGAAAGCAAGAGAGAGAGAGGGGGAAGAGGAGGAGTGCTTGCTTTTTATGTAGGGGTTTCAGGGCTTCCAGCTTTAATAAAACTTTTCTTCCTTCTTCTTAAGGAAAAAAAAGCAACTGACTTTCTTGAGTCCTTTTTCAATTTCTGATATGCTCTTCTGGTCAAAATTCCAGGGGCAGAACCTATTAGCTCTGGTTATTAAAAGAAAAGAAGCAATATGCTGCAGTCTTCATTAATCATGTCTAATTAAAAAAAAATAGCAAAAGGCTATGTCCCATCTATAAGTTCAGAATATCAGGTTTCATAGATAAGATGTCAGAAAAATGTCTGCTGTTGTACAGCTCATATCTACTAGTTGATGAAAGAGCAAAAGGGCAATGGATAGTAATTTTCTAACTGTGCATAAGAGGTACGGTTTCATATCAGGGTGAGGGGCTCTGCTATGGCACACACATTAACACCAATATGAACAACATGATTACATTCCAGCATACTGCATTAAACCTCATGAGATCCTCTTTGTCTCAATTTAATTTATACTTGTATACTTAGGCTGGGATTTTCAAAAAAAAAAAAAAAAAAGAAAAGAAAAGAAAAAGCCTAAGGAAGCTAGGCATACAACTCTCTGTGAAATTCAGTAGAAGTTGGGCTCCTAAATCCCTTAGGCTCTTTTGAAAATTACAGCCTAGCACTTCTGTTAATCTCTCTGGTGACTATATTAAGATCAAAATAACATTGGGAGGAAAAGTATAAATGCAAGTAAGGCTTCTGATTGATAATAAATTTTACTCAGACACCACTTGATCATGCATTCCTTGTGTGTCTAAGAATCCTCCCAACCTACTTGCTGATGTGTTTTGGCTGTATCACAAGGCCTGGGTACTTCCTCAATATATTCTTTCACTGACAGGAAAAGTTAAATCACACCATTTCACTTAGATCAAATGTGCCAACATTAAAATGCATTCTGTAGCACTCTCTTTCTGGCCACTTAATTTTCACTGCAGCCTATAGTACAGGAATTGCATTTATGTTCTGGGAAAAGCGGCTTATTTACCTTTCTGACTCAATATAAAGGGACAGATTTTAATCTCAACTGCATGACATACATCACTGCATATCTTGAAAAATCCACTACTGTAACTGCGTGCACAAGCCCAGTAGCACGTTTTTTGAGGTACCTGGATTTCTGTGGTATAATACTTGTTAGATTAGAATCTATCTGGCCCAAAGTGCTGAGAAATAAGAATAGGTCAAGAACAAGAGAGAATGAACTGGGAACAATAATAAGATGACAGAGGCAAGGAATAATGTATAAAGCACCCTACAGCAGATTCTTGGCCCTAGTTGGTTTGTGCTGCCTCATCAACGCAGCTCCAGCAGTTATATTAAATGAAAGTTATCATTTTTCTGCTCATGAAAGGAGCACAATAAATAGTATGAAGGGGACTATTAAGGTATATTTGAAAAGCTAAATATAATTTTTTAAAAGGTCTAGCATAAACAAGTTTAGGAGAGAAGTCTTGAAAAAAATTATTAGGAAAGCTTTTACATTTAAGTCACATCACTTCATTAACCAGATAGGAGTTAAAATATATAAAACTTTGTTAAGCTAAATGCTGTTTAAAGCTTTTAACATTTTAGCTATAAAGGAAGAGATGAATCCAAGTATATTTTCATCATACTCAGGAAAATGTCAGTGAACATTAATTTACTTAATGTTTTCCTGCTGTCCAGCAGTTTAAACCCCAAATCTCTTGGATCTTATCAGTACTGTAGACCTTCAGTGGCAGTTAGCCAATTTGAAAGTGGAATATTACATTTACAATACTGGCCTCAGTCCATTTCTGACCTTTAATATACCATCATCATGAATGATTGATGGAACAGAGAATTATAATTTTCTGCCACTATCATCATGCCGTATACATGCAATTCTTTTCTCACATTCTTCACTTCATACAGTTTCTGAAGCTTCCACTCAATAAAGTCCACTGGAACTATTTAAATTTAGAAGAATTTTAGATTTTCAAAATGGATGTGCCATTTAATTTCTCTGTGATAGTATTGTATTAAAACACATGTAGGACATGATAATGTCTTATGACTAGAGCTCCAGTTTTCTTACATCAACTTTTAGGAAAAGATACTGTGTAGACCTAGAGGAAAGCACAAGAGTCATGGAACTACAGAACAACACATACATAAAAAGAAGAACAGGAGTACTTGTGGCACCTTAGAGACTAACAAATTTATTAGAGCATAAGCTTTCGTGGACTACAGCCCACTTCTTCGGATGCATATAGAATGGAACATATATTGAGGAGATATATATACACACATACAGAGAGCATAAACAGGTGGGAGTTGTCTTACCAACTCTGAGAGGCCAATTAATTAAGAGAAAAAAAAACTTTTGAAGTGATAATCAAGCTAGCCCAGTACAGACAGTTTGATAATAAGTGTGAGAGTACTTACAAGGGGAGATAGAGTCAATGTTTGTAATGGCTCAGCCATTCCCAGTCCTTATTCAAACCGGAGTTGATTGTGTCTAGTTTGCATATCAATTCTAGCTTAGCAGTCTGTCTTTGGAGTCTGTTTTTGAAGTTTTTCTGTTGTAATATAGCCACCCGCAGGTCTGTCACTGAATGGGTTAACCAGACAGGTTAAAGTGTTCTCCCACTGTTTTTTGAGTATTTTGATTCCTGATGTCAGATTTGTGTCCATTAATTCTTTTGCGTAGAGACTGTCCGGTTTGGCCAATGTACATGGCAGAGGGGCATTGCTGGCACATGATGGCATATATCACATTGGTAGATGTGCAGGTGAACGAGCCCCTGATGGTATGGCTGATGTGATTAGGTCCTATGATGATGTCACTTGAATAGATATGTGGACAGAGTTGGCATCGGGGTTTGTTACAAGGATAGGTTCCTGGGTTAGTGGTTTTGTTCAGTGATGTGTGGTTGCTTTGTACTCTTAGCACAATTTATGGATGACATACATTCATAGATTCCAGAGACAGAAGAGACCATTATGATCATCTAATCTGACCTCCTGTATAACACAGGCCATAGAACTTCCCCAAAATAATTTATAGAGAGTATGTTTTAGGGAAAAAAGTATCCAATCTTGATTGAAATGGTTTATTACTCTCAATGTTAAAATGTATTCCTTATTTCCAGCCTGAATTCTTCTGGCTTACACTTACAGCCATTGGATGAAGCTGTACCTTTTATATTTGGACACAGCACTGAAGGAAATAGACATGGGGGAGCTGATAGAAACACACCTGTCTGTTGTGATGGCTTTATTGTTTTGGTAGTAAAATTGAAACTGAAACAAAAGTGAGTCTCCATAACTGAATGCAGAGTGGCCAAACCACATAAAGGCACTGGTCATCACATTTATCTAAAATACTTTAAAATACTTTCCAAATATATATATATATCATCTACATGGCTAACACAAAATAATATATAACCTAACAAAAAGTTGCGGGTGGACAACTACAGACTTTTAAATTGCAAGAGATTATTTTGCCCTAGAATAGCAATTTACTAATTAAAGAATTTATAAATTCAGGAGCACAACTGGCTTTCGCACTCTTTTGGGATAACATGGTGATAGTGGTATGGTGTTGTCCAGTACAACAACAGTCGGTGGTACAAAATCAACACAATCTGGTACCAAAGTTTTTTCCAACAACTCATTGAAATTAGGAGTTGTAACAGGAGGAGGCAGTTTGATCAGAGGAACAGAAAATCCTACTGGAACATCTCCAGACTCCAATACTTTTTGAGGCTGCAACTGATCCATATGTCATTTCATACATTATCATCAGATAGTTTTATCACGAATGACACAGATATCATAAATTTTACAAGGTCTCCAATTTCACTCCATAACCATGGTTGTGAGTCCACACTTAATCATTCTTTTCAAGTGGGAGACTATGATTCTTATGTTGTTGATCAATTTGCATAGTTTAGGATTTGTCTACCTGCAGAGATGCCAACTTTCAAACATGCCAGGGAGTGCTTGACCCCGGCTCTGTCCCAGGCCCCACCCCCACTCCGCCTCTTCCTGAGCGCGCCCTGCCCTTGCTCCTTCCCCTCCGCCCCCCCCCCCCAGTGCCTCCTGCATGCCATGAAACAGCTGATCGTAGTGCGTGGGAAGTGCTGGGAGGGTGGGGGAGGCACTGACCGGCGGGGCCACTGGCAGGTGAGAGGCATTGGGTGTAGGGGGAGGAGCTGATAGGGAGGCTTCCAGTGGATACTCCAGGTCTGGAGCACCCCTGGAGTCGGCACCTATGGCTACATGTGAAGCAACATCAGGATGTAGCTGGTACCAGCAGATACACAAAGATCAATTTAAAAAGAAGTTGCATGTCACTCCTGGGTAGAAACATGTGGTGTGTTCCTGTAGACAAGCAAGCAATTGTCCAATTTCTGCTGATGACTGCAAATAGTCTTGTTAGCTCTTAAGGCATGCTTACGTGGCTGTACAAAGCTTTTCTTAGACCATTTGTAGCAGAATGGCATGGAGAAGAACGCATGTGCTGAATCAAAGGTAGGAACCTCTGAAATTCTTCAGAACAGAACTGAGATCCATTGTCACTCAGCAACTGTAACAGCAAACCAAATGGGCTAAACAAGAGACGAAGATGTCCAAGGGCCTTGGTAGCTATAGTAGAAGTCATTCTGAAAGCTTCTGGTCATTTTGAATGGGCAGCAACTACGACCAAAATCAAATAACCCTCTAATGATCTGGCAAAATCAATGTGAATACATGTCCAAAGAGTTGGAGGCTATGACCCAGATTATAGACAACCTGGGCCAGAATCATGTTGAATTTGATGACACATAGTACAGCACTTTGCCTTCCTCTCAATGTCTTTATCAATCCCCAGAAACCAGATATGACCCTGACTATCGTCTTCATCTGTACAGTACCAAAGTGACCTCTGTGAAGAGTTCCAAAACAGGAGACAGAAGTGATTTAAAAACAATCACTTGCATTCCCCATAAGATGAAACCTTGATTCACAGATAATTGAGGTTGACGTAACACTAATTGTGCAAATTGAGGATTCTTATGATCCAACACTTTATCCTATAGTACCATTCCCTTCATAAAAGAAAGCAAAACATTCTTAGCAGTTTCTTTTCTGATGCCTGTGCTAGTGATGGGTAACCTATCCATCAAACGGAGATAAAAAACTTTGTCTGAAGTTTCTTTGGGTTTACGGGAGCATGGTCATAGCATGCATGACACCCCATCATAATTGCCATGCTGAGTCCCTTTAAGGAATTGATTAATATAGGAACGAGCTGAAAGTAGGAATGCACATCAATGCAGATAAGCAGCAGTTAATGATGAAATTCCATGTTTAAGTCCAAAAATTGAAATTAACAGGCAGTGATCCATCAGTAAGGTTAACTGTCTACCTTATAGATAGGTATGGAACTTCTGAATTCTGAAGATAATACAAACGTTTTCTCTCCATTTGTGCATAATTCTTCTCAGAGTTGGTGAGTGTTCATTAAATGAAGGCAATTTGTTTCTCCATGCCATTAGAAAAAATGTTGGAAAGAACTGCATCCATTCCATATGGCAAAGCATAACAAGCCAATTGCAATGGCAGCGAGGCATCAAAGTGCGTAAGAACTTTGATTGATGTCAACAGGTTCTTTGCCTCAAATGTATGCTCATACTCTTTAGGCCATTTCCATTTTTTCTTTGCTTTTAACAGTTCATGTAAAAGTGCCAATACTTCTGCCATTTACCATAGTAGTTAAGCAATCCAGTGACACATCATCTGTCCATTACTCTTTCTCTGGTGATTTCCTTAAGCCCATGACATTAATAACATGCCAAGATATTCAAGTCAAGGTTTGAAAAACCCATATTTGTCTCAACATATTCTTAGTCCATGGTGTAATTTGGATGGCTTCTAAATTTTGAAGATGATCCTTTTGATCCTTTCCTATAACAAGGATGTTGTCCAAATAGCATTGAACTCTATTCAGGCTCTTCCAGATTTGCTGAATAGGCTGCTTTTAACAATAAGCCATAGTGGTTTCAGGCACTTCACTGGTTTGCCAAAATCTCCCCGTACACAGGCATCTTTCTTGATCACTGGTATGTCATCTGTAGCCCACTCCCTGTGTGAAACCAGTGACAAGACTCCACTGTTTACTAATTGGTCTTAATCAGCTTCTACCAGAGGCTTCAGAGCATGATAACTCTAGGATTGCAATATTTTGGCTTGTTGTCAGACTTAACAGTGAACTTCATTGACATATTGTTCATCTGTCAAAATTCTTTATCCAAAAATTTGGAGTGTCTGTCCAGTATTTCTTAAAGGTTTCAAGGTGCCTTCATGATCATCTTGATCTCAGTCCAGTTCTCCTTAAGCCAAGATCTTCGAAATAATGATGGATACTTTCCTTCAGTCACAGAGAAGGGTAAAATTACTGTTTGTTTTTCTGAATCCTAGCTTTTTGACTCAGACCATCTACAGTTTATTTATCTGCTTGCTGTAGCTCAACAGTAGTACATCCTGGGTATCATCTTCCATAGTAAATCTCCATAGCTTCATTAAAGTCACTGGAGCCAATTTACATGAGCTGAGATTCTGTCTTAAAGTGACAATGATATACTGCATTATAATAGGAAGGAAGATGAAATACAGTATGTCAATAATGAATGAATGACCTATTTTTACTTCTGGGATAGACAGTTTTTAAATTAATCCAGTGTAAGCAAATGTTTTGGTATTGTAGCGCAGTCAAATGAATATGCCATTTCAGTCTCCTAACATTAAACAACTTTATTTTTAGATCTGTGATACAGGAGGGCCAGGGAGCAGTGGGAGAGGGGAGATATATAAGCCCTAAACTAATTAAGGTATGGTTCCCTATAGACTAGGGAGGGTTGCTACAGGTTAATTGGAGCACCTGTTGTCAATTAAGGCCCTGTCTGGAACTTAATAAAACACCTTGCTTCAGGCAGTCAGGGTGTGTGAGGAAGGAGAGAGGACTAGAGTTTGGAGGTGTGTTGCTGAGACTTGAAAGACCAGAGAAGTAAAGGAAGGGAGACTCCCTCCCCCAGCATCAAGGACCGAGGGTAACCCTACCCAAGTGGGAAGAGGGTAAGAAACATGCAGGGGTTGAGAGAGGCAGGAGCTCAGAGTGAAGCGCAAACCCAAACCCCTCCCCCACTTCCCTCCTTTACCTCCTTCCCAGGCCACTCGTGGCGCCCTTGGTGCCCCAAGAGCAGAGGCAAGAGTTGGCGTCTTAGCTCCCCGCCAAGAAAAGCATGGGACCCACCATACCAACATTGGCCATTTTGTCACAGATCTTTTAAACTATTGTGCAATTTGCTAGTTGTTTTCATTGCATTGGCAGTTGTCTAGACCATTATGTAGAAAACTTAGCTATGGTAAGGGATGAAAAGGTTAACCAAGTATTTTGAGCACATGAAAAAGAAACATACAATATCCTGAAAGTGTGGGATGTGCAAATCTTTTGAATAAAATAAGTTTTTAAGCTGTTTGCATTGGTAAAGATGTGAGACACTTCTCTGATGTAATGGTTATTGTCGGAGGTTTATTGTTGTCATGATTGTTTGAAACATAGTAGTCACAGTTCTCTGACTTTTCTTGTTGAAAGAACCTGATAATCTAGTATTTCATGTTATGTCCTTAACATTTAACTATTTTTATTTATTTATTTAAAAGGACTATGGCCCCAATTCCGCACTTAACTTGACTTCAGTAAACTTCAGTATATGTTTAAGTGCTTAGATTATCAGGGATGGATTTAGAAAGCCCTTTGCTTATATTTTCCACTCCTTTTCACCATGAAACCTATCTTCATATAAGAGTGCTACTCTAATGTTTAATGTAAGAAAAATAGTTTTAAAACTTCTATCAAATCTAAGTAGATCCAGATCTCTCAGATTTCCTTGTTAAGATGGGTCAAAATCAAAGCTGGGTCAAAATCTTAAGCTTTCAAAAGAGAGTGAAGATGAAAATGAAATTTTCATGCATTGAACATATCATTAGTGGGTGCAGAATATCTTTGAGTTTAACATACTTTGACCCAGGATAAAGCCCAACAACATTTTCCACACCTCAACAATTTATAGATATGAATAGCTGTCAGCAAATGCTCCTCCGTATTCACACCCTACATGCTGCTGTAATAATTTTTGTACAAAATATGCTTTGTGCGGTATCATTTGAAAATGAATAATTCATTGGTCAATAATATCACGATGAAATGTATGTAGCAACATTATATGTAAAGTTATGAATTCTCCCTGTATGATATTTTCCCCCTGGGAAAATAACACAGCAGGGCACATATTATCCAACAAGTTCTTGGAATGTTTTGGAGATAATTTTTTTATTTCAGAAGGTGGAGAAAGCTGCTAAGGGGGGGGGGGGGGGCTGTTCTAGATTTGATTTTGACAAATAGGGAGGAACTGGTTGAAAATTTGAAAGTGGAAGGCAACTTAGGTGAAAGTGATTGTAAAATGGTAGCATTCATGATTCTAAGGAATGGTAGGAGGGAGAACTGCACAATAAAGACAATGGATTTCAAGAAGGCAGACTTTAGCAAACTTTGGGAGTTTGTAGGTAAAATTCCAGTGGAAGCAAGTCTAAGGGGAAAAAACAATTGAAGACAGTTGGCAGTTTTTCAAAGAGACATTACTTAGGACCCCCACAAACTATCCCACTGCGTAGGAAAGATAGGAAGTATGGCAACAGACCACCCAGGCTTAACCAGGAGATCTTCAATAATTTAAAACTCAAAAAAAGAGTCCTACGAAAAGTGGAAACTCAATCAAATTACAAAGGATGAATATAAACAAATAACAGAAGTATGTAGGGACAAAATTAGAAAGCCCAAGGCATAAAACGAGATCAAACTAGCTAGGGACATAAAGGGTAACAAGAAAACATTCTACAAATACATTAGAAGCAAGAGGAAGACCAAGGACAGAGTAGGCCCATTACTCAGTGAAGGGGGAAAGACAATAATAGAAAAAATGTGGAAATGGCAGAGGTGCTTAATGACTTCATTGTTTCAGTTTTTACCCAGAAGGTTGGTGGTGATTGGACGTTTAACATAGTGAATGCCAGTGAAAATGAGGTAGGATCAGAGTCTAAAATAGGGAAAGAACAAGTCAAAAATTACTTAGACAAGTTTGATGTCTTCAAATCACCAAGGCCTGATGAAATGCATCCTAGAATACTCAAGGTCCTGACTGAGGAGATATCTGAGCCATTAGCAATTATCTTTGAAAAGTCATGGAAGACAGAAGACATTCCAGAAGACTGGAAAAGGGCAAATATAGTGCCCATCAATAAAAAGGGAAATAAGGACAACCCGGGGAATTACAGACCAGTCAGCTTAACTTCTGTACCCGGAAAGATAATGGAGCAAATAATTAAGAAATCAATTTGCAAACACCTAGAAGATAATGAGGTGATAAGTAACAGTCAGCATGGATTTGTCAAGAAAAAATCATGTCAAACCAACCTGATACATTTCTTTGACAGGGTAACAAGCTTTATGGAAATGGGGGGAAGCAGTAGATGTGGTGTATCTTGACTTTACTAAGGCTTTTGATACTGTCTCGCATAACCTTCTCATAAACAAACTAGGGAAATACAACCTAGATGGAGCTACTATACAGTGGGTGAATAACTGGTTGGAAAATCATTCCCATAGAGTAGTTATCAGTGGTTCACAGTCATGCTGGAAGGGTATAACAGGTGGGGTCCCGCAGGGATCAGTTCTGGGTTCAGTTCTGTTCAATATCTCCATCAATGATTTAGATAATAGCATAGAGAGTACACTTACAAAGTCTGCGGACAATACAAAGCTAGGAGGGGTAGCAAGAGATTTGCAGGATAGGATTAAAATTCAAAGGACAAACTGGAGAAATGGTCTGAAGTAAATAGGATGAACTTCAATAAGGACAAATGTAAAGTACTCCACTTAGGAAGGAACAATCAGTTGCACACATACAAAATGGGGAATGACTGCCTAGGAAAGAGTACTGCAGAAAGAGATCTGGGGATCATAGTGAATGACTAGCTGAATATGAGTCAACAGTGTAACACTGTGGCAAAAAAACCCGAACATCATTCTGAGATGTATTAGCAGGAGTATTGTAAACAAGACACGAGAAGTAATTCTTCCACTCTACTCTGTGCTGATTAGGCCTCAACTGGAGTATTGTGTCCAGTCCTGGGGCGCCACATTTCAGGAAAGATGTGGACAAATTGGAGAAAGTCCAGAAAAAAGCAACAAAAATGATTAAAGGTCTAGAAAACATGAGCTATGAGGGAAGATTGAAAAAATTGGGTTTGTTTAGTCTGGAGAAGAGACGACAGAGGGGACCTAACAACAATTTTCAAGTACATAAAAGGTTGTTCCAAGGAGGAGGAAGAAAAATTCTTCTTTTTAACATCTGAGGATAGGACAAGAAACAATGGGCTTAAATTGCAGCAAGGACAGTTTAGGTTGAACATTAGGAAAAACTTTCTAGCTGTCAGAGTGGTTAAGCACTGGAATAAATTGCTTAGGGAGGTTGTAGAATCTCCATCATTGGGGATTTTTAAGAGCAGGTTTGACAAAAACCTGTCAGGTATGGTATAGATAATATTTAGTCCTGCCATGAGTGCAGGGAACTGGACTAGGTGACCTCTCGAGGTCCCTTCCAGTTCTATGATTGTATGTTGTTAGCACATGTTCAAACCCATATAGCCCTGACTAGGTAGACATTGTTAAACAGGTCTGCTCTAAACACACAAAAAAAGTGTGTTTACCTCAATTTACATATAAGTAATAAACAGGGTCCTTGAGGCAGCAAGAAGGGGTAAAACAGTTTCTGAAAGACAAATGACAAGCTGATGCCTCTAGTCAGGTATCAAAGTTGATTGGCAATCATCATTCAAATGACCATTCTGTGGCAATGAAACGGGGCAGGAACACATCAATCAGTATTTTAGCAAAAAACTTCTTTCACCATGAGACTCTGTGTTTTCATCCTAACAGTGGGAAGGAACTTTATCTATGGATAGGAAAATATATTTCAAAGGATGACTGGACTATAAAAGTGAGGGGCAAAAACACCACGAGCATGCACTCTCTCTCTCTCTTTCTCACCTAAGAAGCCAAAGGAACCAGTCCTTTGACTTTGGGAGGGATTCTATCCTGAAAATTTGGTCAGCAATGTTGCTATGAATTGGTAAGGATTTTACCTTGAACCAAGTCTAATTTGTTAAGTCTCAGTTACTAGAAAAGATTTTATCTTTATTTCTCTTGTAACCATTTCTGACTTCAATGCCTGATACCTGTACTCACTTAAAATCTAACTCTTTGTAGTTAAATAAACTTTTTATTTTTAATCAAAACTAATCCAGTATCGTATTTAAAGCAAACTGCTTGGGTAACTCCAGTTAAAGTAGCAAACTGTTACATGCTGACCCCTAACAGGGGCAATAGACCATTGTCTGAACTGTCCAGAAGAGGGTTGTACTCTGAAGAACACATGTTTTGGGGGAAACTGGGGACTGGGAGTGTTCTGCAGTCATGCTGCAGGTGGTAACCAAAGTTGCTGGAAGCTGGAGTGTGGCTGGTGTGGTGCTGACAGGCTGCTGGGATCAGAGTTGATGGAACAATACGATTGTTATCCATATACACTTAGCATGTGACCTGTATGATGTTTGGCTGTTTGTGAGTGGCCCAAGTTGGGAGCTACAACACCAAGGGATTGTGAAGCACCCAAGGTTGCAGGCCAGGTGGTGACACAACTTCTCACTGGTTTGGGTTGCACCTCAGAATGTGGCAATAGCAAATATTTAGACTTTCTGCTGTAATCACTGTTCTTATTCTGTTTTCTTTATTAGATCAGGTATTAGACTATTTTTCATTGTCAAAGGGATAGAAAGCCACCATTAATTTCAGAACATTTGGAGTCCCATGTATTCATAGCTTTAATATAGGCTTTAAAGGAGACAGATACTGAAAAGAACTCTCATTCTTAGGTCCATGAACTCACGATGAATAAGCCCTGGAGCCATAATCTCCTCAGTTAATGGCAGAATATTGCTACTGGGAATTTTTCTTTTAAATATTTTGAATATTTAAAGGGTGTTAAAATATTTATTTTATGCAATGGAAGGAGTGAGCCTATGACACAATGTACTGATTGTATTGATAGTGATGTTCTGTCTTAATGGCTACCAAAGAGGTCTGGGGAGCATTTGTTGGTCATCAGAGAACTGGCTGGCCATATGTTAATTTCCTGATTCCAGCTGCTAAAATTGATTAAAGTAAGTTAAAATGAATATTAAATAGTCTCCTAACATTACTTTTTCCCCAAACACAATTGTCAATTACCGATATGGATGTTATTTGATTGCCAGTAGGATGAGAGATGGTTCATGAATAGTTAATAAGGTGGTCCATGAGGTAGCATAAACTACATTTTAACAGAGACTATGAACTAGGTTTGAATGCCCCTGGCTTCTCATGTAAATTTGTCAAGAAATTGACTCTTTAAAGGTGACATCTTTAGGTCTCACATTTAATCTCCAGCAATGACTTTCATGAGAAACTAAATCATCTGACAGCTAAGATGTTTCCAACTGTTAACAATGCATGTGAAAATCAAGTTGTGTCCTTTCTGCTTCATATGACATTCTCAATAATAAAGATTCTTACATCAAAACTTTGCTAACAATTTTGTTGACATTGCATGAGGCTGAACAGAATAATATTTTACTCTTCTATCGCAACTATATCTTGGTTCTGCATTGTTAACATAAGAAAACAAAGAAACTTGTTTTTATAAGTATGTAACAGGGTGGCTTGCCCCTTGGGCTGGAGAGTATGTGGCTAAGCCACCCTGATTACAGGATAAGCCCCACCTAAATGGGATCAGGTAATTTCCTATAAAGGGTAGCAGGTGGCTGCAGGCAATGCCTAACTGATTTAAGAGCCCAAAGATTATTTTTAAAAAGGATTTAGGCACTTGGGAAAGTGCCTAAAATCCCACAGATAGTCAATTAGATTTAGGCTCCCATCTGTGGGATTTTGGTTCCTAAGTGCCTAAATTCCTTTTAAAAATAAGATTTAGGCTGCTAAATCAGCTAAGTATTGTAATGCTGAGCACAGCAACCTATCTCTCTCATCCCTTTTAATTCCATGCAGAAAACATGGCCCTCACCATGGCTTCCCATCTTTGCTGATTTCCTACTGCAGTCCTATCTTCTTCCCATGTCATTTTGATAGCTTTAAATTCTGCTTCTATTGTTCCATTCTATAGTTATTCTATATTATCACCTTTTGTTGTGGAGGTTCTAGTCCAATACTTGCTTTGCTTTGTTATTTAGGTCTTTCCTCCTTGTATCTCCTAGCCATCTCCTCTCTTTTCCCGTAATTTCCTGTCCTATCTGTTTTCTTCTCCTCCAGAGTTCTTCATTTGTGATTTTTTTCTGGCCATCTGATATTGAGGATTTATCGGAGGCAGATGTTTATGCCGACTTGGAGTTTAGATAGTAAGGTCTTAATAAGTCTCCAAGTTTTAGTGCCATATATGGAGTGACTTTACAATAGTTTTAAATAGTCAGAGTTTGATTCTGAAGGCAAGATTTCTCTTTTTCTAGATTGGCTTTAGAGTTACAAAGGCATGTCTGTATTTTGCTATTCTAGCTTTTATCTTTTCGTCTGTCCTATCTGTTGAACTTACATTGCTGCTAAGATGTGTGAAATATCGGACCTCTTCTATATCAGTCCTACAAAGTGTTGTTGATATTTCTTATTGTGTGATTAATTTTTATTTCTACTAACTATGCATAGGCTTGGAGATAATTTATTTTGGCTTGCATGTCTCTGTGGAGATGGGATAGCAAGTTGATGTCATCTGCAAAGTCAAAGTCCTCTACCTTCTGTGTAAAAACAACAAGGAGTCTGGTGGCACCTTAAAGACTAACAGATTTATTTGGGCATAAGCTTTCATGGGTAAAAACCTCACTTCTTCATGGAAGCTTATGCCCAAATAAATCAGTTAGTCTTTAAGGTGCCACCAGACTCCTTGTTGTTTTTGTAGATACAGACTAACACGGCTACCCCCTGATACTTGATACTTTCTGTGTGAAAGTCCATTGTCTATCCATTAGTTGTTCTGTGGTCTTCCTAATCACCCAGTCTACTACCAATAAAAAAATCACGGGGTGACATAAGACATCTTTGTCAGACAACTGTAGTAGCCTCGAATGGCTCAGTCAGTACACTTTTATGTATTATTTGTCATGTCGTATTTGCATAGATGCTCTGAATAAATGTTCACAAATTTCGGAGGGAATCTATAGTGGCATAGCAACTTCCATAGAACCGTTCTATCCACTGTATCAAAGGCTTTTTGAAAATATATAAAATTCATATAAAACAGGAACTGCCATTCGATTGACAGTTGTATGATGATATGTAGAGTTACTGTTTGATCTATATATGACTTATCCTATCTGAATCCTGCCTGTTCTTGTCATAACCTTGAATCTACCATTTTCTTTATATTCTGGCTAGAATAATACAGGTGACCCCTTTACTTGGGATAGACAGCAAATGCATGCTCCTCTAACTTTTATCTAATATCTCCTTTCTTTTGGTAGCTTCACTATATGACTCTCTTCCCACTCATTTGGTATTTTTTCTTCTTTCTAAATATCTTTAAAAATCTGGCCCTTTGTCCTTACTCAGGATATACTCCTGTTGAAGCTTGATCTGTTAAAAAAAAAAAAAAAGTCAAATTCTCTTGCTGCTACAGTGATAAGTAGAATTGTAAGTTTAGCAATGTAAATAATAATTAATAAAATAAAAAAGTTACAGGGTAGATGGCAGATCCAGGCATCACTAATTGATAAATAGTAATTTGTTAAGCCTGGTAGACTATTGTATTCTCTAGGAATGAGTCATAGGTAATGAGAATGAGTAAATGTACTGCACTGGAAAGTGTTATATACTGTATGTAAAAGCAGATTCTCTAGATCATTTTAATACTACATGGTCCTTTTATCTTGGTACATATTAATGCCTACTACTTTTAAAAACATTAATAGAAATTTCATATTCTTTTATTTGACCACTTTTTCAAATAAGATTAATCACACACTGTAGGATGATTTATCCATAACTATTTCTGCACTACACTTATAATTTCTTTTGAGCACTGCATTTACTATACATTATATTTCAGACTTTCAAATTTATCTCCCCCCCCCCACACCTTTTCCTTTGTTAAACTGTAAATAAATTATGGTAGAGTAGTTGCTCTGCTATGGTTAAGGTTGGGTTACAGACTTCATTTTAATAGGAGATTTAATCAGTCTTTTGTAAAAATCTCATTGGAATGGCATAAAACAAAACATAGAAAGTAAGCTTTGAGTAACATTTGAATTTTTCATGGTGGAGTGATGAAAAATAGATTGGGTCAAATTCTGTGCTGGTGTATATATATCCACAGAGCGGTGATAGTTTATAGCAGAGGATAATTTAGTACAGTTTGGTGTACATTCAAGCTGGCCAGAAATGGTATATTTTTATTTTCAAAAAACAAACAAAAAAAACCCCACCCTCATCCAGTGCTAGTGTACAGAATTCTAATATTATTTCAATAGCTGCTAGAAGAAACAAGCACTGCTCTCAACCTATTTGTGTCACATTTTGACCCACTCAGGTGTACAATATGCCTTCATATTTTGGTTTGTGTCTGAAAAGACAGTTGCTGCAGAACCAGTACCATAAGCAGATGCCAGTATTCTGAAAGAAACAGACACATTTTTGCAGTACTACAGAGCAAGTTTTAAATATAAGAGGGCATTATAGTTTATTCAGTGTCCATTAGAAAAAACAAACAAACTTGATTTCAGGGAACAACACAACAACAAGCGCCAGAGTGGCAATAATTTACTCTAACATCAACCTATGTAGCAGAAAGCAATTCCCAAAATTCTTTTGAATACCCCAATTAGGCCCACAACCACTGTAGTAGGAAGAGAGCCTGATACATAAGCCCTTGTATCAGAGGCCTGATATGAGGCGTGAGGCTTGAACTAAAGAAGTGGTCAAAGCTTTGCTGCCAAAAAGCAAAGTTAAGTTGTGAGCACCAGGCAGGCCCTGCTCATAGAATCTGGTGAGAACAGGGTTGATATTGCAGAAACACATTCCTAAGGAGTGCTAGGCATAAGAATATACACGCAAACACATTCCAGAAGGGTGGAACCGGAACACCCTGATACCAGCATTCTCCAAAGATAACAGGAACACACTGATCCATCCGAACAATAAGGTCAGGATGACAGCATGATGAATAGAAATGTTTTGATCGAACCAACAGGTACAAGGCAATGGGTGGCACCCAAATATGTCAGATGGTGGCACCTAGATATGTTAGAGGGGCAATACATAATTTGTTTGTATCAGTGTTTAAAAAGATATCTCAGAGGGAGTGTTCTTGGCCAGCCGAGGGGAGAATGGAAAGTCCCACAATTCACTGAGCAGCATACATTGTCACAGGCATATATTTCTTAGCATCCTTGTAGAATCTGCCAGGTGCTATTACCATGATTCGTTGACAATAAACTGGCCAGGTGCCTTTGTACCTTAACGGATCTTGTCGTCATTGGGCGGTTCGCTCAAGGTCTGCTGTGCCAGCTACCTGCTCAGAGCTAGGAAGGCATACACCCACAGCCAAACATCCAACAACTACCACTATTACCCTATTTACTCACTATCTTACTACACAGCCTCCAGTCTGAATCTGAGACATAAGTATGTGATTGGACTTTCAAAACAAATGTGTTTACAATGACCTTTGAAAATTCTATCCATCTTATGTACCTCATTTCCAAAATATCTAAGCACCTTGCAATCCCTATTTAGCCTCACAACCCTGCTGTGAGATAAGGAATACTATTATTCCCATTATATAGATGCGGCACAGAGTGATTAAATGACTTATGCAACATTACACAGGAATCCTGGAGGAGCAGAGAACTGAATCCCCAGGTTTCCCAAGTCAAGCTAGAACCTTAACCCTCATGTTATGATGATTTGGAGAAATGTTGGAGGAAAGTGCTGTATCATCAATGCCCTGTGTTCTGTGTATCTTCAGACCCTACCAGCCTGAAAGAACATCTTCCCCAGACTGAGGGCAATGGGAAGGTACTTAACTCTTAACATCTGATCCATAGCTATGCCAAGTGGATTTGCTCAATAGCGAGAAGGTGCATCTGTCTCTTACCTGAAGGGTTGGAGGAAATGGAGAGAGTAGAATGTCACCAAAAGGATAGAACAAAAAAAGAAAGCCAGGTGTTGGAAGTGGGGCATATCCACTAGAGGATCCCTATAGGAAGTTTGGGCAGGAGGAAGGAAGGGGTCAGATTGGTCAAGGACAAATAAGAAGGCAAGCTAATTGAAGGGAAGAAGGTTCCATGTTTTAGGATACTCTACGCATTGGAGCAAAAGATATCTGGATATCAAACCCCAGCCTAAATACTGCTCTGGAGTGGTGAAGAAAAGAGCTGTTGTGTTAGATTCTGCACAAAGTGTCCATGTGTGTTATATGCTTCACCACTGCCATGTGCCCTCTGAGAGAATTAAATGATAAACAAGAAGGTTCATACCTTGGGATCGAGTGCTGGGTGTGTTTAAGTATGGGGGAGTCTGAATGGTTAACACTGAGCACAACTGCTATACCGCAGGTCAGCATACCAAGCATGTGCCTAGGGACTTCACTCAGTTAGGAACTGGCCAAGATAGGAGGTCTAACACATGAGGCACATGATGCACATTTAAAAGGTGAAGTAGCTCATAATTTAATATATCCTTTTTTTTTAAGGGCTGCCAAAGGGATCACTGCTAAATCATTCAGAAAGCCTAGAAGTCTCACTGCTGTACAACCCCTCAAGTCTTCCCCAACATGCACAGTAACAACGGCAACATCAGCCTATGAAGCAGGAAAGTCTCTGTGGAGGTGTAGAGATATTTTGAAAAAGTGCCTTTAATGTAAGGGGTGTTTACTAAGCACAGCTCTCATATTGAAATGTTTTTCCTTGAGCCCTGTACTGGAATGTACATATACACACTGCTGAAATTGCCTCACAATGAAACTTACACCTGTACAATTGGAATATTTATGAACCCAGATGAAAGTACATTTATTGTTATTTTTGTACTGCTTCTGGGGGGGGGGGGGCAGTGCTGCAGGTGCCCCATATCAAAGCTGCCACTAGGTCACTAAAACTATTTGTGACTTGTTTATCTGTTGTAAAGTTTGACTGTCTTTATTTGTATTTCTTCCCCCAATAAATGGTTAATCAAATAAAGACAACATTATTCTTCTAATTTCCAAGGGGAAGTAGAATTTTATATACAACATAATACAGTATTTTTAAAGATGAACTCAGCTTCCTCCAAGACATTTTCTGTCAGATTTGTTTATCTGGAACTCCCAAAATCCTAACACCCTGAAGACTTGCCCTGGGCTACCACTGGGTCTGGTCTGCTCTGTGGATGTTTCCTTCCATCGTGAATTACCAATTTCGGTTCAGCTGACAAATATTTTGCTCAGAGTGTGAAGCTATCTCCATCTTAAGCACAGGGTTAAGAAAAAGACTTTGCCAACAGTTGTATGAGAATCACCTTTAAATGTGATTATAAATGATCCTTAAATGCCGACTTTACTGAACATAATCACTTTATACCACTGAGGAATTAGTGTTCTCTTCTTACACCCTTCTAGGACCTGTCAAGATCAATAATGCCAAGGGCTGAGCATTCAAGATAGTTTCTTCAGAGCACTGTTCTCTTGCAAAAAAAAAAAAAGTAACAAAAATACTTGTTAGTGTGCTTTGTAATTAATTTTGAAATGACTCTGTATCACAAAAACTTTGAACCAATAGAAATATATATATATAGTGATTATGTATGCTCAAGACAAGCAATGGAAGATTTAGGAAAACAAAACAGGTAAATAGTCTTGAGCCAGCCAATGGCCTCTGAGTAGCAGTATTTAGGTTGAGAAAACATTCAGGAAGCCCAACACGAAAAGGGCAATCATCCAGCATGTGTGCAGTACCCTCCACAGCACCACAGATGCACAATGGGCAGTCCTGTATGCCCCAGGTGTGGTCAGACTTGACACACTGAACCATGCCAAACCTGAACCTGGTATGCTGGCTCCAGAGGAGGCATGGTGTCCAAAGCCAAAGTCCAAAGATATTCATCCAGCTGTCATGCTGTCCAGGGTGGCTCATGACCAAGAGTGCCAACCTCAGGGCACATTGTTAAAAAACAGACCAGACACACCAAACAGGTGGTATATTCCATAATTAGATTTCACCACCCAGTAAAAATATGAACTTCCAAAGTACTACAATAGTCTTGTAATGGAATTTCAGAGACTCCCTTTAGACACTCCAGTCTGTCTTGCCACCCAGGCAAGCTGGACTATTTGATAAATTACGACTTACATCAAAAAAATCACAAAATATTCAGGTTGCTTCCAGTCCCAAGAGTCACTTACTTCAGATCAATTTGTCCCTTAGATTTCACACCAAATACAATTCTAGTAGCCAAGCTCAGGGTCAAATTGATCGCCATATTTGGGATCCGGAAGGAATTTCCCCCCAAGTTAGATTTGCAGGGATCCTGGATTTATTTTGCTTTCCTCTGCAGCATGGGTAATGGGACACTTGCAAGTTTAAACAAGTGTAAATGGTGGATTCTCTGTAACTTTAAGGCTTTAAATCATTATTTGAGGACTTCAGTAACTCAGCCAGAGGTTTGGGGTCTACTACAGGACTGGGTAGGTGAAAGTTCTGAGCCCTGCAATGTGCAGGAGGTCAGACTAGATGATCATGATGGTCCCTTCTGACCTTAAAGTCTATGAGTCTAAAGGTTTATTTACTAGCAAAAAGATAGGAGTTATTTACAGGTTAAAGCAGGCAACCTGTACTCGGCAGTGAGTTCAGTCTATAGTTTCAAAAGGTGACAGCACTCTCAGTACTGAATGTATTTTCAGGACTAACCCCTGCCAAGTCGCATGTGGATCTCTATGCTTACGTGTAGGAGTCCTTGCCCTCAGAATCCAGACAGCATAAAAGAGATTCAGTTTCTCTTTCTCATAGATTTTTAACAACGCAACTTCACAGTCCAAAACTGATGGGATGTGTAGGTGTCTCATTCTTGGAGGAAGTTAGGAATGCATTCAACAAAGTCTCTGTCCTTTGATACTACACAATACATCATAATTTGCCTTCAATGGGCCAAACTTGAGCACCTTAATCAATGCTTCTTTCTACCTGTTTGTTGAGTTATAAAATTACAGAGGTTTACAATGCAAATACTGAATATAACTATATACCATGGGCTACAGAGATTATAAGTGAGATCAATACATGCAGCAGCCTACAAACTTTTATAAAGTCTAAACACTAAACACATTTTTATTAACTTTACAACTAACCTCCATTTTTATAATGCTTGACTTGATCATGCCAGCATCACACCAGCCTGGTGGTGATCTGAGTGTTCCCAGTAGTGGCGGAAGGTCTCCAGTTCTGTCCACCACAATGATCGTGTTATCAGATGGATGGAAACTGTGCAGCACTATCCACATAGGATTTCTGCAACATGATTGGTGGGGGGATGCATCCCATATATCCCTGATCAGGTGAAACCTACTAGTTTGTTCAGGAGGCAGCTTCTGCTCTTGATCTTTTGAGTTACTTTAGTAAGATGGCATTTATATGTGTGTGATCTAAGGTGACTCCAAGATACCTTGGCTTTGAATCGTGTGCCAATCACTAACCATTCAAAAAGATGTTAAGCTCAACTTGGCTTGGAGCATGGTATATAAATGGAAGCATGTTGACATGGTGTTTGATGAATTTGTTTTCAGTCTCCATGTCTTTCAGTAGTCACCAATGACTATCACTCTTCAGGTTCTCTTCAATCTTTTGGAAGTCACGGACCCTTGATGCCAAGCAGATATGGTTGGCATTCATGAACAACCTAGAGATGTTGTTCAGCAGGTCATTGGTCAATACATTAAATAAAGTTAGTGCCAGCATCAAGCTCTGTAGAATTCCATTCTTCTGGAATCTCCAGGTATTGGTTTTGTGGCCCAGACACACCTGAAAATGTCTGCTTTGGAGAATCCGCTCAGTTGCCAAATCAATCTATATAAGAAGAACTTTTGACATCTTGTGCCAGAGAACAGTGTGCCAGATGGTCTCATATGACTACTGTAAGGTAAAAAAAAAAAAAGAGAGAGACACTTCCAGTTTTCTTCTACTCTTGAAATCAATATGCTACCAATACATAGTAAATCCGAATACCAACTCTAAAGCTGCTCTTTTTTGGGGTGGGAGGGAGAGGATGAAATAATTTCATCACAACCAAACTGGTTTTGACAAAACTTTCATTGGAAAAGATTTCTCAGGTTCAGGAAGGAATTTGGGATCAGAATGAGAAAGCAACAGTGAGAAAGTTCAGAATAACCCAGTAGTTAGGGCACTCCCCTAGATGCAGCAGACCTAGGTTCAAGTTCCTGCTCTAAGTCAAGCAAACTTGAACCTAAGTATCCCATACTGACTATTGAGTTGCTCTCTTCCTCTCTGTGACCCAATACATATTTTATTGTTTATATAAAGTGGAACAGTTCCCACAGGAGAGATTAATATTAATTCTGTGGCCTGGTGGTCAGGGCACTCACCTTAGATGTAGGACACCTAGGTTTAAGTCCATGTTCTGCTCAATTTGGAGGGACTTGAAGCCATGTCTCCCGCATGTCAGCTTAGTGGCCCTAACCACTGATCTATTGTGGGGAGGATCGTGCTCTCCACCTCCATGAAAAATTTCAAAAGGTCTTAATTTCATTCTGATGAAGAACAAAAACATATTCCAAAACCTCAATTTTTTTTTTCAAGAAACAGAATTCTTGTTTTACAGCCGGCCCTGTTACTTAATGGGATGTTGTTAGAGCTGGCAGACCTAGAATTGGTCCCCGCAAAAAACAGCTTTGTTTTGGTGTATAGATACATGCTTATATGCTATACTGTCTATCTATTCTGCCTTCCTGTCTTACAATGCACAGATAGGTTGAGACCTCAAACCTGCTGAGGCTCCTAAACAACTACCACAATACAACTAATAAATAAGGATTATGATGATGATAATAATAATAATAAAGGATAGATTAATCTGTATTTCTGACTCTCTGTCTACTCAGTAGAATAGAAGAGGAAGACAGAGAGAGGAGTAATGGTGCATATTTGTATCACGGATAACTGCAAACTGGACTGGTCCCATGGAACTGGTTCTGATCTTGAGTTGCTGCACTAAGAATTGAGGTTTTTTTATATCACAGCTCATATTTTGGAGCAATTGGGAAAAATATTTCAAAATTGTGGATTTAAGTGAGATTCAATTTCGGGCATGTTTGTCAGCATGGGCCAACTGGCAATCTCTTTAGCGCTAGTCTTCAGACATAAGTCACATTTTGTAAGTTCTCATTACTAAAAATACTTGGCCATCCTTACATGTACTTTAGTTTGAGCTGAGTTTGTTGCTGAGATATTCAGTGTTTTGGGCCAGCTTCTGAGAAGACTGTGGTATGACGTAAGCCCCAAGCACAATGAAAATGTTATATTTCTGTGCATCTTGAGAGCCAGACACAAGAGAGCACATAGAGGGAGACTTCACATATTCCTGTGCATCATGGAGGAGAAATCTCTGGTGGTTTTTCCTACAAAAGGGCTCTGTATACATTTAACAGTGTTGTACCTATTTTCTAGCAATGGTATAGCTTACTAGTGCTAGTAACAGAGTAAGCACTAGTGTAGCTCAAGCATTTTCATAGTATGGGGTAAAAATACCTGAGCCTGGTTTATCCTACTATCGACATATAGCTAGCCCTGGTATAGCTGCAGTACTGTGGGAAAACAGGAATAAAATACTTTACTGAAGACATGGATTAAGAGGATAAGAGCACATATCCAGTGGGTTAATGCATGATGAAAGTCCAAAAGATCAAATTATGTGTCCAAGGAGAGCAGTGGATCTCACTTGCTATTCCCTCTCCATACGTTATTGTAGCTGTCTGGGTAAATCAGCTAAACAGCCCTGAAGTCCATATTAAACTGAGCATTCCTTCCCTATATCCTGCTTCAGTACAGTTGCCTTGGAACAAACCCCCTTTATTAGGACTTTGCTCCCACTTTTAGGATTTGGCCTCAGTTAATTAACAAGGAAAATAAAATACCCGCCTCTCCAACCCCTCTCCTTTCAGATCAAAGCCATAAGGAAACTGAAAACAGATATAACAATAGAAACCTACTAATGTGTTACTGTGGACCTCAGAGGAAGCCAATGTATATAGAGTGAGTGAAATGAAATAATATAATCATTTAGGGCTAGACTGTGACTTTATACAGAGCCCTCAGCAAAGGGTGGTGCCTAACCGTGACCACCCTAGAAGTCATAGGCACCAATTCTGTGGGTGCTCTAGGGCTGAAGCACCCACAGGAAAAAAATTGTGGGTGCTCAGCACCCACCAGCAGCCCCCCATCAACACCTCTCCCTCCCACCAGTGCCTCCTGCCCGCTGGCAGGCCCCACCAATCAGCCTCTCCCGCTCCCTCTCAGCGCCTAGCACCTGCTGTGGATCAGCTGTTTCACAGTGTCAGGAAGCACTGGGGGGAAGGAGGGGAGGAGCGAGGGTGCAGGAACTGGGTGGGGAAAAGGCAGGGCAGGAAGTGGTGGGGAAGAGGAGGAGTGGGGGCGTGAAGAAGCAGGGCAGGGGGTGGGGCATTGAGGGGGGGGGAGGAAGGGGTGAAGTGGGGTTGGAGCACCCACGGCAGATTAGAAACTCAGAGCCTATGCTAAAAGTAACCCTGAGAAATCCTGTGACTCTGAGCTATCTCTCTGAGTCACAATTCCATCACAGATTCCCTCCTGCTCCACAGGTTTACTTTATATCAATAGTAAAGTTTACTATAGTATAGTTTACTATATCAATAGTAAATTTCTCTTTTTCCTGCACTGGCTGAGCTCTGGCTACTGAGAAGGGAAAGGATGGAGCCAAAGCTCTGTCCATTCCCCCACACCTCCTTACCCATCATTTGTGGGGACACAGTAAATGGGCAGGTTGTACCTCTTACTCCCACACCCAAGGTCCATATAGTCAAGATGGATTAGATATTAAGAAAAACTTTCTATAACTATATTTAAGTATTGGAATAGGTTTCCAAGGGAGATTATAGATTCCCCATTATTAGAGTTTTTAAAACCAGGTTAGGCAAACACCTGTCAGGGATTGTCTAAGTATACTTGGTATTATCTCAGCACAGGTGGATGGACTAGATGACCTCTTGAGATCCCTTCCAGTCCTATATCTCTATGATTCTATAATAGCGATATCTTTTAGGGGAAGATGTCACAACAGGGATAATATTGGGTGCTATATTTTAGGCTACTTCATTTGTTCATTCTTCATTTCTTGCTCTATAGAGCAGGTTTAGATAAGGCAGGTCTGGGCATAAGAAACAAGTGTAAATATAGTATTCAAGAAGAGGTACAAGCACTTGAATAGCACTCCGAAAAGCATCTAGGTTTTTGTAGGAATTTTCCCATGAAGGACTTATCAGGCCCAATTTGTTTTTACTCAAGAGATCTGACAAAATTAATTTGCATTTACTTTAAACTGAGTCACTGAATTCCAGTCACCAAAATGTATACCAAATATATAAAAATATGTATATGTCTGGAAAACATATCCATCGAGAAATATAAATGCAGTACAGTAGGATATATGTCACCTATTATTTTTAATAATTTAAAACTGTAAGCTTAACAAAGTTCAATAGATTACCATTAACTAAATTATTCCAGTACTTTAAAAAATAAGATATTAGAGTAATTTTAACCTAAATAACAGAAATAAATTGCAATGTTCAGCATAAAACTGAAAATCAGTGCAACACTTTGTACTACTCAAGGAGCCATCAAAAATTATTCTAAAGTAACATTATTCTAACAGAAGATTTCTATGTCAAAGTTTAAATTTGTTTCTATGGAAAAGATGGAGTTTTAAGCAGTTCTAATAAGATATTACCATTTGCAGTATTTGGGATGAATTATAAACCCTGCAGGAGTATCTCTTATAAGGATTTGGGGAGCCACCACTACATGGATTCAGAGACCATGATATTATCATTAATCCCTTCTCCAAGTGAGGATAGTGAATAAGAGCCAAACCCAGCTTCCATTAAACTAGCTGAAAAGCCTGGAGTTGAACTTGGCCTTGAGTGCATGATGAAGGATACTTCAGACATTTGTCTTTGCCTTACCCTATGCCCACATCTTTCTAGAGACTGGTTAGGGAGAGTACCTGGACTAGGGAATGGATTTTAGCCTAGGGAAAATGTGATGACCAAACAGGATTGATTCATGTACACATTAAGGATTGACAGAAGAGGGCAAGCATATAAACCACTCATGGCTTAAAGAGGGATTCAACCCAACTTTGGGAAGAGTTAAGGTGGAGACATTTGACTTAGAGCACACAAAGCACTGTACCAGAAACAAGGCAAGGATTGATCTAATGTTGTAGAACCTGGGCAGTGAGCATGAAGAGCTTGAACTCTATGAAGAAAGAGAGAGTGAAGTGAAGAAATTTGACAAAGAGCAGCGGGATAGGAAAGTGATCATCATATTGAAGGCATGTATCGTAAGAGAAAAGAATTGGCCCCCAATCATGGAATAGGACAATTGAGTTTGGGAATATCAGTTGATTAACAGAAGAAGAAAATTTAAAAAATCAGCCCTTAGGCACCCTTTGAGAATAGCCTGGCTACACACAATTAACAGTAGAAAAAGTGATATGTAACACCTGTATGAGTGCTTGTAGTGCTCCCTTGCTCTCTAGTGGGGAGGGAAGCCACTCTGCCTCGTTGTGTTCAGGTTCAGTCCTCAGGCTCGCGTTGCATCGGTGGGGGCCGAGCCGTAAGCAGTCTAGAGCTCTCGGCCTATCTGACAGATGCAAGTAGACAATAGTCTGGGGCTCTTGCATCTGGGTGGGGTAGCATCCAGTGTAGTCTCTAGCTCACAGCCCCTCAATGGGGCTGAGAGCACTTAACAGTCTAGGGCCCTAGCCCTTGAGCGGGGCGGGCTGGTAGCAGGCTGTAGTCAAAGCCTCCAGGCCCAGGCAGCCAGCAAATACAGTGATCAGTTAGCTTTAGCTCTTTGGGCAGGGAAGAGCAGGGGGCAGGCTTTAGCTGGGCTTGTGGGCTCAGGCAGCCAGCAAACAAACACAGTCAATAAGCTCTAGCCCCTTGGGTGGGACAGGGCAGGGAGCAGGTGTCAGCCTGGGCTTGTGGGCTCAGGCAGCCAGCAAATACACACAGTCTTGGGGTTCAGGTAAGAGGAAGCGCCTACACAGTCTAGGGACTCTGAAAGGGGTTTGTGCACCTGGCAAGCAGTCTAAGGTGCTAGCAGGGGGTTTCATGGAGCACAGGCCTCCTGGCCTAAGGTGGGAAGTCAGCCACCCCGGAGTTAGTGTGGCAGGGGTACATGGGCCCACCCTACTCCACCGTGTCCAAGCCCAGGGCCCTAACAGTGGCAGAATGGTCTGTCACTGGGTAGGTGGGGATCCAGCTGCAACTAGCCAACTTAGACGCGGTCAGCCCTGTAGCCGTTCAGTCATCGGATGCCCCGGACTACTTCCTACCTCCCCAGGGTTTGGTACCTCTGGCATCCACCGGTCCTCGGAGTATACAGCAGATGGTAGTCCCAGCAACTCCTCATCTGGGTCCATCTCCTCCAATGGCAGAGTGCGGCAGAGCATAGATTCAGCTCCTGTGTACGGTGGCAGGGCAGAGGTGTCCATCTCCTCTACTGACTCCTTCTCAACTGAGCTGCAGAGCCCTTCCTTTATACTTCCATCCCTGCCCTGGTACTTCCAGCGAGAGTGATGGGGCAGGTTCGTCTCTGCCCACCAAGGGGAGTGTAGTGCTCCCTCGCTCTCCAGTCTGGAGGGAGGCCATTCTACCTCACTACCGTCCAAAATGATGGATATGTGCTTTTCTGCTTTGGGTTAGTGCTTGTTATTAAAAGCCGAATAAATAAAAAAAGATTAGAGAAATGTGCTAGTGAGAAGGAGGAGCAAGAAACGGCTTTCGCAAAGCATTAGAACTCACTCCTACTCTGAGCAAGGCATAGCCTTATAATAAGATAATGCTTTTTCATATAAGTGTAAGACAAGCCAAATCCTACATGGTCTGGAGAGCCTCTGTGATAATGTTGAGGGCTCTAAACTCCCACTGAGACTTGAGCGTGCTGGACATTTCACAGCACTCAGAACCTCACAGGATTAGGGCCTGAGTGAGCTACATGTTTTACATAAAGTTGAGACAAATGAAATAAGTGAAGTATTCCTGCCATCCTCTTTGGTTCATCATTGTACTGCAGCAAACGTTTCCTAAAGTTTAATAATTAAATTTATTTTTTCACTATAACTTCTTTTTAATATTATACATTTCAGACGTTAAACTGAACAAAACTAAAATTAATTAAAACTAAACTAAAAAAATAAACTAGATAGTTTTGTGATGAGAAATGGGATCAAGTCTCTTTGATCAAAGGAATAACCACCTTTCTTCCAAATGTATATTTCCTGACTTCCACAGATTTTGGTCCAGATGATTAAAGGAGTTACCTGAACATAGTTTCCAAACTCTCAAGGACAAACTTAATGACACTGGCCATTTGCACATATAACAAAGAACCAAAAGGAAAAGCGCAACACCAAAGATAGAGGAGGTTGCTTTGAAATTGGGTCACTCTTTTCTTTACACGTACAATGATTTCTGTAAGCAGAGAAACAGCTGTGCACGCAAGATGAGGCAAATTGGATATAAAATAAATGATGTACCTCAATCAAGAAGAGCTGATAGGAACAGTGCAGTGTGTATCTGACATCACAGTTGACTGACAACTTAACTGAATCTCAACTGATTTAATTAAGGATTTGAATTAGCTTTTCAATAGTATTTAGATTTCTTTGATAAGACTTATAACAGCAAATGTTTGGTTTAATATTGAGCACTTTGGAAGGAGCTTTTAAAGGTCATTTATGTGACAACCTATGTTTTTGGGGGCCATAATATCATCTTTGGCAACTAGATACAGACGTGAAGTGCAAGAGAACAGAGATTTTCCTAATGAGGACACAGAAAGAAATAGGTTTCTTTTTTTCCAGACTAGAATATAGACACAGATTTCCCTCTATGGAAAAATCAGAACTGCCTCACAGGCATATACAGGCCTATTGCGAAACTATATAGCTCTCAAATAAAATAAATACACATATTTTATCTGGTCTGCATTTCAGTCTAAGTCTCACACTGGTGTCAAAGCACAGGTAAGTATAATTATTGTTTGTCATACCTGTAAATACAGTTAGTATAGTAATCCTTCAAGAAGTTGGACTTTCATTTGTAGAAGATGACAGAAAAATGTCTGACTCAAGATTTGGAAATACTAACTGAAATGTCTGCCTTTTAAAATACACCCACACCCTCAAGTGGAGTTGGTCAGAACATTTCATTTCAACTTTATCATTGACTCTCTCTTGGATCTGGGTTCCTGTCTTCCTTAGGCCAATTTGAAAATTCCAGCCTAAATTATGAGGATTCACTAACTATACAATGCACATTTGCCTATTATAAAAAGAAGCTATTACTAGGAAAAAATAGGCATTGCTTTCATATACAAATAAATCACGGTGTTAACACATTTTCTATTAATAACAAACCATTCTATTACTCTGTACACTTTGTATAGCCCGTTGAATAATAATGTTCATTTTATTTTTACAACCAAACTCTTAAACAATGGTCATATTCTTCTTAATGTGCACTGTATAAAAAGGGTAAAAGTTTATTTGATCTGGCACTAAAAGATAGTTTCAGTGTGAAATTATGTACATAATTGTTCAGTCACAACTTACACTGTCACTGATAAAAATGAGCAGTGCAGCGTTTGCCACAGCAAATGATAGGGAGAACAAAGAGGGTTTCTGGTTTTCATTATGTTGATTAAGGGGAAATGCTGTATTGAATTATTCCTCCTTCTTTGTTCAAAGCAGAAATATATTCTAGGGAGAGAATATGAACATTTGATTTTAGATGTCTGGTTTTTAGATTCAAAAAGCTCGGGTCATCTCAAAGATCACTAAATAGATCAGCTCACAGAGTCATAGAATTCAAGGACCACCAGATCATTTAGTCTGACCTCCTGTATATCACAGACCACCAAGACCATCTGGCACACATACTAAACTACACAACTGAAATTAGATCAAGGTATTACAGCCCTCAGGAAACTAAACTATTATGTGCCACATGCAGAGAATAGGAGAGATCGAGGCACACCAATGCCCAAGACTCCTGTTATGGTGGAGAATTGATTAAGTGAGATATACCCAGCTGATGCTGGCAAGTGACCCATCCCCCACACTGCAGAGGAAGGCAAACAAACAAACAAACAAGGTCCCCATCATTCTAATCTGGGACAAAATTCCTTCCTGACCCCAATTATAGGTATCAGTTAGACCCTGAGCATGTAAGCCAACCAAGCACCTGAAAGAATGTTCTGTACTACTTCAGAGTCCTAGTATGTGTGTGAGAGAGAGATGCACATTTCCCCTTTAAGTACACTGCCTTGTTAATTAGATCAGCTTGCTGAGACCCCAGCTGCTGCTCCCTCTGTCCTGAGCCCTGTCATGTGTCCCCCTGCTCTATGGAAGATGGGGTAAGTGGGGGGCAGGAGCAGGGGGGAGGGGGACACCCTGACATTAGCCCCCCTCTTCATCCCCTCCCCCCTGCACAGGAAGCAGGAGTCTTGGGACGCAGCTCCAAGGCAAAGGGCAGGAGCAGCACATGATAGTGGGGAGAGGGACAGCTGCAATTGCTAGCCTGCTGGGCAGCTGCTGCACAGGGAACTTGGGGGAGTGGGGAGCTGATAGGGGGCTGCCGGTTCACCCTGGTTCCAAGCCCCTAGCAGCTAGCTGCAACGGGCTGCTCTTCCTGCAAGCAGTGGACAAAGCAGGCGGCTGCCAAACGATGTTAGAAGGGAGTATTGCACAACTTTAAACGAGCATGTTCTCTAATTGATCAGCAACGTAACAACGAAACAACTTTAACCGGGACGACTTTAAGTGAGGAGTTACTGTATTAAATTTCATCCCATTTCTCACACTCCAGTCTTCACTGTCATCCAGATCTTCCTATATAATATTCCAGTCTTCCTCTGTATTGACAATGCCTTCCAACTTTGTATCATTAGCAAATTTCATTACCACATTCCTACCTTTTTTGCCAGGGTCAATAATAAAAATGTGAAATAAGATCAGTCCCAAGACTGACCCTGGAGAAACTCCTCTAGTCTGATAGTTCAACTTTCAGCACAATAAAAGACTCCCACACTGGGTCAGACAAATGGTCTATCTAGCCCAGAATCTTGTCTCCAATAGTGGCCAGTACAGAATTCACCGGGAGCGCACATAATAGGGCAGTTGTAGTGATCCATCCCATCTTCCCCTACCGGCTTCTGGCAATCAGAGGTTTAACGTTGCTCCAAGCACTGTGTTGCATCCCTGATCATCTTGCCTAATAGCCAGTGATGGACCTATCCTCCATGAACTTATCTAGTTCTTTTTTTAAACCAGTTATACTTCTGGCTATCACAACATCCCATGGCAATGGGTTCCACAGATTAATTGTGCATTCTGTGTGAAAGCATTTTCTCTTGTTTGTATTAAACTTGCTGCCTATTCATTTCATTGGGTAACCTCTGATTTTTGTAATATGGAAAAGGGTAAATAACACTTCTCTATTCACTATTTCCTCACAATTAATGATTTTAAAACCTCATTCATAGCCCCCATTTGTCCTCTCTTTTCTAAGCTGAACAGCCCTAATCATTTTAGTTGCTCCTCAGAAGCCATTCCGTATGTTTGATCACCTTTGCCACCCTTCTCTGAACCTTTTCCAGTTCCACTATATCCTTTCTGAAATCAGGTGACCATAACTGCACACAGAGTTCAAGATGTGTAAGCACCATGGATTCATTATGATTTTTCTATCTTAATTTTTATCCTGTTTCTATTAGTTTCTAATGTTCTGTTAGCCTTTTTGACTGCTGCTGAAGATTTCATTGAGCTGAAGATTTCAAAGAACTATCCACGGTGACTCCAACATCTCTTTCTTGAGTTTGAATTATGTTTCCTTCAAAATTTGTTCTAAAGCCTGGCATACTGCTGAAGTCAGCCAAACAAGTCTATAATTGCACGGATCACTTTTTTCCCTTTCTTAAATAAATGTACAATCTTATCTATTCTTCAGTCATATAGTACCACTCCCATATAGAAAGATTGATTAAAATCCTTGCCACTGCTATAACAATCACATATGCTTTCAATATTCTGGGATGGGATTTATCTAGTTCTTACAATTTGAGCAGATTAAGCTCTACATTTTTCTTCTATGTCAGTCAGATGTGAATTTCCATTTCAATGCTCTCATTTCCACCAGCCATCCTGCCTTCATGTCCATGTTCTATATTACCAACCTTACTAAAAATTGAAGCAAAGTATTCATTTAATTTTGGGCCAGACCTAGATTATCTTTAAGGTCTCCCTATCCTTACTGCATTGTGGTCCAACCTCATTCTTCCTTATTCTCTTTTTATTTAAACAATTAAAAAGCCTCTCCTTATTTATGTTAATGTCCTTGGCAAGATCTAATTCAACTTGTCTATTAGCAAGTCTCAGTTTATTCCTACATTTTCTGACCTCCAAAATTTGGCTGTCTTTGCTGATCAATCCTTTTTTCTATTTCCTCTAGGCTTTCTGCTTAGTCCTAACAACCTTTTTGAGGGGGTTATTCATCCTACTGGGTCTGGAGCCTCTCTCTACAATTAAATGTTTTGGATGCAAATTGCAGATAGTTTTTGTACACTTGATTTAAAGAATTCCCAAGCTTCTTCCACATTCAAGACTTGAGCTCTCCTGACCAGTTGATTTCTCTACGTTCCTTAATTTCCCAAAGTCTGCCTTTAAAAAAAAAAATACTTGATTCTTTTTTTTTTATCTTTCCATTTAATTTAAACTAAATCAACTTGTGTTCACTTGATCCAAGTTTATTAACTACATCTGGTATCTTCTAAACCTTCCTCAGTACTTACCAACATCCAAGTCTAAAATTGTATTGCCTTTTGCAGGTTCAGTGACTAATCTTATATTAAGGCCATTTCATCCTATCTATTCTCATAAATTCCAAAAACAAACTAATATCAAATACATTGAAAATGGAAAAATATTAAATAAAACACATTTGTATACCTGAAAATGTCATTTGCAAAGATGGCTTCAATCGTTACTGAGAAAAAATTGACCTGTCAGGGTGTAAAGGGAGGAAGCATTTTGTCCAGACCAATACCTTGGGAAGGGAGAAGTGGCTAGGGAGTGTCATGGTAAGATCTAAGATGTTGGACCTATGCAATGTAAAAACAGACTCCTCCTCCTCTGGGGGATATATGCAGATTTGGGCATTGATGAAATCGTGTTACAGTACTTGTACTTTTAAGATTTCGAATATTTAGGTTCACATCCCACTTCAGTCCATGATCACTGGTGGAGATTAGAATGAAATCTGAACCAGGACTTTTCATTGGCAGAATCTAGAATTAGATCTAGATAAGAATGCTGTTGCATCAGCCTTTTTCTTTCATGGACTTTCTTACTGTCATACCTCATCTAATATAGACTGTGACATTCTTCAAATTGTGCTATGGCATAGCCTAGGTGGCATGTTGTTACCCCTTCATGAGTGTGTGTTAAATCTTTAATTTCCTTCTCATGTATACACTAGCCTCAGAAGGGCTACATTCCCTACTGCTTCCCTTTAAGGAATCAAATTCTTAGTGATAGTAAGATTGATTTGACACTTGACCCTGCATTATATGGCTTTGTCCTTTATGGAATATTTGACATTAGTGAAAAACATTGTGTGTGATAATCCATCATGAAACATCTTTCAGTCTATTTGTTTGGACTGTTCTTTCCAGCAGAAATATAAATGTACTTCAAATGTCACTGACTTCATGTTAAAGGATAATTGTGTCTGTTGGGTATTAGGCACATTCAACATGGTGCCTTGAACTAGCACCACAAAAAAATTTAACCAAGGTATGGAATTCTAATTGGTTGAACACCAACCATAACCCAGTTTTCCCCTTTGTGTAATTCCAATGAAGCGAATACATGATAGATGAATTTATCCCCATGTGTCTGAGCATTGTGACTCTAAAAACCTCTCCCACAGCATACTAAACAATGGGTGGGCAAGTTTCTGTGGCCTGCAATGTGCAGGAAGTCAGACTATGATGGTCCCTTCTGGCCTTAAAGTCAATAAACAGCTAGATCCCTATTATAAGATCAGGGTTATTTTTTTGGTGCGGGAGGGTAGGATTAATGTCTGTGCCCCTACAAATACAATAAATGTGCTTATTGAATGTTCTGCATCTATGTCAAATAATAATAATGTAGTTGCTATTAAGTGTGCATGTCCTGTATTGCTAATTATTTTAAATAGCTAAAAACAATTAATGGATGCCTGTATTTTCACTCTTGTTCTGACTCATGTTATTTGATCAGAGAAGGATGGACCATTTGGCCTTGCACAAGTCATTTAACATTTCAACAGTTTCAAAACATCAAATAAATACATACTTACAAAAATGAGAAATTTATTGAAATTGACCCTTTCCTGTGAACTGTTTTGGTTTCGAGGAATTGTCATTTCCCAATGAAAAACTGCTTTGTTGAAGAATTCCCCACCAACTGTAGTACTCAGTGGTGATGAGTATCCAAGACAATCCAATGAATAACTAGAACCATCACACTCATGGCTTGACGATATAGATTTAGTGTTCTAATCTGTATTTACATTAGGAGAAAATGGAAAAAAAAGGGGAAAAGAAATAACAGAAGAAAAAAGTGAGCAGGATGATTGGGTTAAAAAAGAAGGGGTAACAAACAGATATTCACAGCAGCATGTGGTGAAAACCTGGCTAAGGATTTGATTCTACAACTGACTGAGCACCCTCTATTCTCATTGATTTCAATGTAAGGTGAGGGAACTCAGTACAATATCAGATGAGGCCCCAAGTTTGCTTGTTTTAAGAAGCCCAAAGGCTTCACAAAACCACATATAAAAAAATTACTTTTATCTGCACATGCACACAAGCACTTATTTTAGGACAAGTGCTTGGTTCAAAAGGCCACGTAAAGTGGCACAAAATGCTGCTGCTACCACAGACCCAAAAGTAATTTGGAAACAAAGCTACATCATTTATAGGCAGCGTATCTGTTCAGCTCCATTTAGCACAGGCAAGCCTGTGGCCACCAGAACAAAATGCCAATTGTTAATGTTTGTTCTGTTAATAATACTGATGATAACTGGAGATGTTTTCAATGTGAAAACAATGCTTCCTGGCATTGTCTGATTCAAGATGTTTCAACACTGTTTAAAGCATTCTTTTTCATGCTGGAGCAATTGCTTGGCTAACATCATAGAACCAGATCATGCTTTTGATACAAACAGGCTGAAAATAGGAACCTCAGAAAAGAATGGAAAATGAAACTACATGTTTAGTGTAGACAGACGTTCATACCAAAATTGCTTAGTCCAGGCAGAGCTTTAGGGAGATCATCCATGATGACATTAGACAATACCGTATTAGTCAGTCTGGAAGCCAGGGGAGCCAGAAAAAAAATACAGTCTATCTGTGTCCGGTAACCTCAATACATAATAACCTTGGTATTCATTACAACAAAGCCCTCTTCCCCTTCCGACCACAAGATCTGGAGAAGAAATAACCCTACATATGGAGAATACAATGTAAAGCAGCAGACATAGTTCACAGATAAAATAAGCAGTACAATGACATTGTAGCTACAGAGTGAAATGCTTTTTCAGTTACCTTATTAAACCACCTGATAACCTGTTTGACAGGAAGAACGTGTTTTGTCACTGGACCCTCCTCTAAAACACTTTGTTAATGTTTATATTAAGAGGATTGAAAGATAGGCTCTCAATGGAGGTCAAATGAAGTCACAAACAATATTTTATAACTTGCCTTCAGAACCAGCAAAGTTCTCCATAGCCTATTTTTGTCTAACCATGACAAAGGAGCGTTGGCTGTTGGCACTACTTACATGTGTGACAGTCTGTGGATTTTAACTACATTTATCAGTCCTTTGATGCCAGGTAGAAGATGAATCATGCATTGCTTGCACCAGTGTTTCAATTATTTGAAAGAGGCAAATACTGAGATCATGAATGCAAAACCACTAGGATACGGTCATGCATAAATGCAATTATTAGCATCACTGACTTCACTGTCTATAATGAATTATCTAGCCACATAAAAGTGTAAGATCTGTACAGGTGTGCCTTACAATGTGTGATATTCTTAATCGCCACAGATTCTCTCTGAAGCTAAAATTGTTATAAGATCTTTTCCCCTCTTAGTTAAGACCAACCTAGTATTACTAAGTTACAAATAAAACAACTGAACAACGTCCATTTCTGGATCACTGGCATCAATTGCTTCAACAGCTGTTGATTTTCATCAGTGTACAGCAGTATACTGGCACACTGACAGAGTCCAGAATTTGTTTACGTGTCATTGAATGTATCCAATGATTCATGCACATTCCAAATTGATTGATTCTGGCAGAAACTGGGATTTATTTTGTGTATCTCAGATGAAAATGTGTCGTGATAGATCATGTACAATCTGATTACAAATTATTCCTTCTTTACAATTTGTTGTGTATTCCCTCATGTAAGGAAGAATTTAATACACTCAGACATGAGATACATGTCACATTCATTTTATTGAATTTGTTCTTGAATGCACTGTACAGGAGAATCCAAAAAAGTTTTGACCTTTATTTTCTGGCACAATCTAAGTTTCTGACTTAGACTCATGGACTTTAAGGCACATTGCAGGCCAAAGAACCCCACCAACCCACTCCAGCAATAGGCCCATCACCTCTGACTGAGTTATTGAAGTCCTCAAAACTAGATTTAAAGACTTCAGGTGACGAATAATCCACCATTTACTCTACTTCAAACTGGGAAGTGACCTGTGCCAATGTTGCAGAAGCAGGGGGACAAAAATCCAGCGTCTTTGCCAATCTGACCTGGAGGAAAAATCCTTACCAATCCTATATATGGTGATCAGTTAGACCCTTAGCATGTGGGCAAGACTCACTGGCCAGACACCTGAGAAAGAATTCCTGCTTTCTTACTGTTGTTTCTCTTGGCCCCAATGGTACTGTTTCTGTTCTTTTTAATTTCTAATGTTTGCGTTTCTCCAGGCTAACCTGTAGACCTATGTCCATTTTTCTAGATATCATTTTTCCTCTGTGTTTAATTTGTAATGAAAGAGGTGCCGGGGCTCAAGCAGTGTTTTTACTTTCATAACTGACTCGGCAAGCACAGAGGTGTTGGTGTTATGAACTGCCAAGCCTAGAGATGCCGGGGATCAGTCCCGGCAATCCCTGGCACAAATTAAGCATTATTTTTGAAATTTTCAACACCCGCCCCCCTGCATTTTTAAGGATTGACAAACTCATTTTGCCTAAATTCAAAGCCACTGAAGCATCATGGATTTGAAAGTTTGCCTCAAGCTCTTTTGGGTGTTGATCTGCATATGAGGTACTGTGTGAGAGAGAAAAAAATCAATAGAAAAAAGTTTGGATGAAAAATGGAGCAGAGAATATGTAGACTGAAAAACAGACGGAGGGACTAATTTTTCAGATTACATGAAAAGAAGTAGCAAACATGTACAAAACCTTCTCAACACTCATCAATTACACATAGATATGTCCCAAAATGTTTCCATCAGTTGTACAGCTTTGGGAAACAGCTATCTGTCACCAGCTGCATTCTCACTGTCCTACAGAGCCCTAATCAAATCTGTAGATGAATTTCTGCAGGATCTCAGGAGTATAGCATGTTGTAGAATTGCTGCTCCCCTCTTCTATAGCATCCCACCCTTCACGCACTCTACTGGTCTCTTCCCACTTGTGACAGCGGAGGATACAGCCAAACCCTTTTTTCATGTGTGGGTCTTTAAAATGGCATTCATCCAGTATCTTAAAGCCACACCTAAAAGTTATCACACTTCTGTTTAAAGCAATGACAGATAAATTAACATGCGGGTCTGCACACAACTGCACAGCTTCTCAGTGGCTAATTTATATCAGATTTAGACAGACTGTCCATGTTTATTATTTCCAATGAAAGGAGAACTAATAAGACAACAGTGCTGAAAATGAAAAATCAAGTGAAACAAGGGACAACTGAAAAGGAACACAATTTAACTGAAAAAAAAATCAGTGTGTGAGAAAAGAAACAGGAAAAAATGAAAGAATTGGGAGAATAAAGAATTACAAGTCATCTTGATTAAATTTCAACATATCTAATTTACAGAACAGTCATTCATTATACAGCATTATTTTAAACATGGCCTGTTAAAAAGCTGTTTATTAAGGCACTTTTGATTCTTCTTATGTATACAGCTCCCTTCAGATACATCTCCACTGCACTTGCAGTAGTATTAGGGTATGTGTAATTACACACCGCAGTGAAAAAGCAGGCTGTGTTCATGCAGGTGTGCAGTGTCATGCTACATCTGTCCCGTGAAAGGCTCTGGCAGAGGGGTGGCAATGGGGAAAGGCTTCTGCAGCTCCCCACTCCCAGAGCTTTTCACTGCAGCAAGAAAAAGCTTGGGCACGAAGGTGCTGCTGGAGCCTTTCCCAACTACCTCTCCGCTCCTGGAGTCTTTCCCTGCTGTTAGAGCCTTTCCCTGCAGTGGGGAAAGGCTCCAGCAGCTGTGAGGCAGTGGGACAGTACACTGCTAAAAATAGCAGTGTAGGTGCGGGAGGCACAGCTTGGGCAAGAAGAGAAAGACATGTAGGGTACCTACCCAAGTGCAAATCCACTGGGTTCAGGACTGTCTTTACTCACTTAAGCAGTGACTTACCAACTATCCTACTATTTATACCCATGTTTGGGGGGGTTGAGCTGTGTAGGTACTCTACATGCCACTAAAAGCAATATGCAGGGGAGCCATACCATTAATTATGCTTTTGCCCTGGATTTGAGGAGTGTATATATACCCCAGAATGTGATCAAACTAATTGCAATCTTATTATGTGTATTCAGCCACTATGAATTAATGAAATAGAACACCACATAGTTGAGGGTTAATTTGGAGATAGGCCTTCAGAAGTAAGGTCATAACTACTAATCAGTGTGGGAGGAGGGGAGGAGAAGAGTAAATAACTGAGAGTGAAAGAAAATATGTGGATGTCCTTGAGTATGGACACCTCTGATAGTAAGTTTATTGAAAGTTAGCAAAAGTGATGACTTACTAGGGGTCATTATGACCTGTGTGTTTAGTAGAAGTTAGTTATAAAAAGTTCAGCCAATAGAGTGTTTTGGGGAGCAGTCCTCAGGAGCTATCCTGGGAGAGATGTTTTCCTGACATCTTTACTCCCCAGAAAGAAGGTGTTTGGCCAGCGCTGATTTGTCATTGATTACTCAATACTGTCTCAGAATATAGGGAAATATCCGGGATGTTCTAAACCTATTGCTTATGTCTGTGCGCGCTTAAATCTAGTAAACTGCAGTGTTAGACAAAAGCATGCTTACTTGCATTTCTCCTTGATCAGACAGGATTGTTGAGTTCCTGTTGATTAATTCCTTGCACCGCTTGGAATGAAATAGTTAAGTTGCCCCTGTTGGGGGTTCTGAAAACCCCAGGTAACAATGCTGTCAGCTAGGCTTGATCCCATGACTCTAAATTTGAACACATGAGCTAAGGGACTAGATCTGTTAGCTCAGAAGCAGTAGCAGACTTGTATATGTGGACTAGCCATGAGTCAGGAACAAAAAGCCACTCTGTAAGGGCAGGGGAGGCTGCATAGTTATTTAGCATACCACAGACTATAGTAACACAATTTGGTACTCAGTTTGATCAGCTAGTCCTCTGTGGGTCCAAACAACAACCCCCAGCCTAGTATGCAGGATGAATGCCATAAAAGCAGGTTTCCCCCTGCAACAAAAATCCCCAGAAGTGAAAAGGTAAAAGTTGTTAAGAGTTTTATTTTTTTGCATTTGATTCTCTTGTACAGCTTCCAGCATGCTGTGAGAGGAAACTGAAACAGCATGGAGGAGGCTTCTTATATTAAATTAGGATTCTTCATTGAGTACCACTGTAGGATAAGTATCTGGAAAGCACAAACTATGGCTCAGTAGTATAATGTATAAAGTAAGTTTGGGATGAGCCCATCATCAAATCAGGTTCAACTTTATTTTTCTCTCTCTATTAGCCACCTAACTACTTATCTTTCCATTTTTTTGTACAGTTTATGAGGAAACCACCTGGTGTTCCTAATAAGGAAGTATTATTATGATATATTCAAGAACCAGGAGCTCACTGGCATAGTGGAAGCTCTATTACAAAATAAGGCCCATTCGCTCACTAAACAGATCAATGATCTAAACAAATAAAGAAGGTAGAATAAAAGAAAGGAACATATAAGCGATCCTCAGAGCACAGAAAAGTGGATTTTCTCTTTGAAACTGGAATTGTACTTGCTGCAGTACTGTTTGTTTTCTTTTTTCAAAATAAGAAAAATAGGACCATGGCTGGAGGAATGGGCATGGCTGGAACATTCTCATACAATGCCAATTCTCAGCTGCCTTTTTGGTTTCTTATGGTCACTGCAGCCAAACACAAGTCAGAGCATCACTGAGTTCTTCTTAAACCAACGCAGGAACACCAACCATGTACAGGGAAGCAGCAATAATAGGAGAGTGCAAAAGTGAGTTTTAAGCAATGTTGGTCCACAACATCCTGACAGTTTAGCTGTAGTGCAGGATCTGGCCTGAAATTTTACAATGAGTTCATTTTAAATGCTTAATATAGCAAACAAACATAGGATCTGATCCAAAGTCCAGGGAAAAGTCTCCAGGCTTTGGATCAGGTCCACCATTTGGGGAATTATGTTTAATTTCCCTAAAACCAATCCAGGGTTTTCCAGGATATAAAGGCCATTTACTTGATGCTGTATTTGTATTTAGAACTTTGGACATTTTACATTTCCTTCCAACTCTTGCTTTTAACATAGACATACAAAACTTGATTAAAATCCTAAGAGCAAAGCATTGTCTTTTATAAATTATTTCATTGACCAATGCATTTAACAAGTTTCATATACCATTCATTTACTGCTAACACAATTCATATTTTCTTTTAAATCCAATAAAGATACATCTTCATTCTTATTTGCTATTTCAACCTATGTACTCTCTGCCTGTAACTTTTCATGCCGAACCGCTGACCAACCATTGTTAAATTGTGTTAATACTTTATTCTTAGCTATTATTTTTCCACTGAGATGTCTGTACACTGTTTAATTAAGATATATTTCCCCGGATCTTTCACAGATCTGTTAAATTAGTAACATATAAAGTTGTGTTGCTGAATAGAAGATGGTTTTGGTGTCATTCCAAAGCTCCATCAGTCCAATCACCCTTTAAGTATGAGCCAATACACTGTCTCTAAACCCAGATTAAATAGCAGCTGCTTTAATCAAACAAGAAAAAAAATCTATTACTTTCTAATGAACATAATGTGTTACAATCAACTAGATTTGTATTATACAGGGAATTACAGTTTTACCCATTGTTACTAGGAATGATATATTCCACTGCAGCTTCATCCAGGCCTTGAAGATAAGAAGCTTTAGAAGTTTAATTAGAAATGTTTTTATTCTTAAAGATATGCAAAGAAGATTATTACTGGTGGGCCTGACAGCTACATGTGATGTCTGATGACAGCTACTGCCTTGAGGCAAATACTAGTTTTCTAACTAAAACCTGCAATAGTAAAAAATGTTTTGGAGACACACACATATCTTTTTATATGTATAAATAACAATGATAATCAAGGTTATTTGCACCTGTCGCTGATCGTTATATGCTAATGAACTGAGTAAATCGTCCAGAGGAAAGTAATCAAAATGTGTATGAAATATTAATAATAATCTGTGGGAATTTTCCTCAAAATTTAGAGTGAAGCAAGGGGAATACAAGACCCAAGAAACATTCTCTGGAGGGGTTCTCTGGTTTTCTGTTCTCCTGGGGCACAGTTTGTTTGTTGATATGGATCATAGCACAATAGGATAGACTTGGATGGCTTCTAGGTACTACTACTATTCAAGCTTTATGCAGTAGCCATCGTTATTACAATTTATCAATTGTTTCAACAGAATTTAAGCTACTACTGTTATGTCCTATATATCCCAACACATGGTTGTAATTAGGAATTCTTGACTGTGTCACTGCAACTACTGTATTTTAATACTGGAATTAACTCTAAACCAGAAATAGCCTTCATCCAGTTGGACTAAGTTTTATAGAAATCCCACAGGAAAAGTTCACAGATGTTTATAGAATACCATACTATTTATTGTCATTATGAATGACAGTGGATAGTCATTGAGCCAGGGAAAGAGAGTGAGAATGACTATAGCCTGGTAGTTAGGGCATTCACCTAGACTGTGGGAGACCTACAGTTCAAGTCCTTGCTTCAATGATTATTTATACAAAGTGAACAGCTTCGACAGGGGCTTGAGAAAGCCCCATATCAGAATATCCCATTGCCTAGGGTACTTTCTTGCAAGCTCGTAGACCCCAATTTCAAATCCTTTCTCCACTTCAGACAGAGTGGGGAATTAAACCCCAGGCTCATACATCCCAGGAAAGCACCCTAACCGCTGGGCTAAAGGTGACAAGGAAGATCTATTTCCCAAGATATTTTGTGAATCTAGTCTGCCTGGGCATTTTGACAAAATGATCTTTTTTAATTAACCTGACTTGAAATGTTTTGAATTGTCAGTTTACTTAAAATTAAAAAGAAAATTGTGTTTGGTTCAACCTAAAACTAAACTTCTTTATGGATTTTTTGGAATTGCCAGCAAACTGAAAAAATCATTATTTGCTCAGCTCTGCTCACAACCTCACTGATGACCGTGACCAGCAGAAAAGGAAAGATGCATAGAATATAGGCTTAGGGCCACACATTCTCACTGTTTCTTTAGCTCACACAAATCTTAGTAGCAAGTTGTCATTGGCTGATGCACAGTAGCCTCTGCACAGGGGACTATAGTGGATGTAATGCTAAGACAGTATTATCTTCTAAGGGGATAACTGCATGCATATTTCTGTGAGTAGCTGAGCATACTGAACTCATCTGGCTTTTACCTGGATAAGACACACCAAACAAAGCTGACTCCTCCCCCCTCCTTATTATTCAGTCTGGCACAAGAACCCCACATTATTAAGATCAAAGGTCAGACATCACTCGTTTCCCTCACTAAATATAATTTGGCGTTATAACATTTTCGCCCCCTACCTCCACTGGACAGCTCGCAGCCCCTCCCCACCTTTGAGGTTATAATGCAATTAACTCCACAAGGAGAAGCTCTGAGAGCTTTAGGAGTACCCACAGAGGAAACTGAACTGGGTTTATATAGGTAAACCAGCTTTCTGCAGCACTTGCTGTACTCTGTCTGTTGGCTTTGAAGCTCTTCCTTCACTGTCATGAACAATCAAAGTTTCTAGCAACAAGAGACATGTTTTGATTATTGCCAACTTAGCAAATCTGCCAGGAGCAAAAACTGACCTTTTATATCAAGCAATGAAAATGTCAAACACTGATTTTTTGCCTCTTTCAGTTTAGGTACAAATTTATTAAAGAGATAGCCAGCAGACATAGTTAATGAAATTAATTTAGTTACTAACTTCAATGAAGAAAGGGGAAGGGGACAGCCATTGCACTAGATGTCACTATGAAAGGGATTCAAACTCAAGTCTCAGACAGCTTTGTGATACCTGGCTGCCAGGAACTGAAGGGCAAATTCTAGCCTTACTAACATCCACAACACATACCCAACCCTGCAATAGTTCTGTAGCACTGCCAAGCTGTGTTGCTGTGGATACTTTAGTAGATCCTTAGTGGGAAGGATCTATCCAAGTGCTATCATACAGAAGGTAAGTATTTGCCCACCTCTCTCCCTAGGGTGAAATCTGAATCATCAGAACTTGGGCTGACAGAGAAGGCAGTGTCTCTCTGCCATCCCAGGCTAGGGAAGATTCCTTGTGAATAACACCCCTATAGAGAAACTACAATAAGACTAGTAGCTCAAAACAAGAGCTGTTACTTAAAAATCTGAGCCAAACATTCTCCCTCCACATGTAGCAATTGTGGGTGTTGATTATTTCATTAGCAAAGAATGAAGCTGAATGCAGGTTAAGTTGAACAAGTGGAACTTCATTAAACTATGGACGGCTTTGTCCATATGGCTCAATTGCTTCCATCGTAACTCCCTGCAGGTGCTATTCTACTGATATCCCCTAAATATCAGTCCTTCAGGGAAACACTGGCCTTCTGACTGGCCCAGTTCCACTAATTATGATTTGTCTTCCCTGTTTTACAAACACTTTAATATAAACATTAAAAAAAATTTGATGCCTAGATCCCCACCCTGTGTCATTTTGGCCAGAGTTTGCTAATGCATAACTGAGTTGGAATGTCATCCACAGACTTAGTTAGTTTGAGACAGTTTGGTCACTCATGTGGTTGCCTATTGACGAGACCAATCTCTTTCCCTCAGCCACCTAGGGTTGACAATATTGTATTTCAAAAATAAGGGACTGTTTTCTTAGCACCCCTGCCCTTCTCTCGTCCTCCTCCCAATATTAGCATTATTAATAATATATAATAAAAATAATGATAATAAAATAAAATAATAATAATAAAGATGCCGTATTCACCTACATTCGCCAGCAGCATTTCTTGCTGCTTTTTGCAGCACTCAGCAACTCTCAATTTTCTTGTACAGCGATGAAAAATAAAGGATTTCCCTTGTAATAAGAGACTGTTGACAACACTACATCCACCTGTCTCTGAGGCTAGCAAACTATCACTCTATGGAGTCTCCTCCTTCTGTGTCGAGTTGACCTTGGAATATTTCTCTCTCTCTCCATTTTGTGATTATCTCAGGAGGCTCTCTCTGGCTGTTGTCTACTGATTTGTAAGTGCCTCCTGTTCTTTTGGATCACTTGTCTCCCTTATGTAATCAACTCATACGAACTGGGTGCCACTGCACCCTTCATGTGTCCTTTAGACCATGCCTATTGGTATTTCTCTAATGGCTGGATTTTGACAGGAATGCCTGTCTCCAAGGCCAGTATGTCCTTGGCTGACCAGTTATACTCTAGTGCCTGCTTTCTCTGATAGTTGGCTTCTCCTCCCAGAGGTATTTGCACCCTTCTGTCTCCAACAGGTCTCCCCTCATTGGTAGTAGGGTTTTGGTTGTTGTCCCATCAGTGCCTGCACTGGACAGTTTTGGCAACCCGTGATGTGCCATGTGCCAAAAGTAGGGTCTTATGTTTTGCATGACATTTCTATGTAATGAGATGGGCATAACAGCTCTCTGTCCAGAAAATATGATTCCAACCTGCACATTCAGCTCATCTTTAATTTGAATATATGATTTTTGGCTTTTGTGTTCTGGCCACCTTACTAGCATCACTCTCTTGACTACCTGTAGTTGGATGTCCTTGTCCATAGCCTATTTGATTTCCATTAGCTTTACATTTGTAACTGGGCGATAGTTCAACATCTTAATGGATTGCATGTCCTAATCCCTTCCCCCAATTCACTGATGATGAGTATACATGCCTTACTCAGGATGTCAGCTAACACAAGCAGTCATATCTGGACAATATCTGATCTCTACCTGGTAGCTCTGGAGGTGCACCAGTATGTGCTAAAAACTCTTTGGAGCACTAAGAAGGGGCCTTGCTATGACTGTCTCTCAGGTTGATGGTCTGATTGCACTATTACGGGGTGTACTTGAAATGCCACAGCTAGAAGGCATTTTTTTTTCTATTTTGGTGTACCCATTCAGTCTCCAGCCTGGCTTTTGCTGGCCTAAGCAGTTGGATGCTCCTGCAAAAATCTACACCCAATCCTTTCTCCAATGCATCACACTGGAGTGTCAGTGGCTGTCCTCACTGATAGTACTTTAGGACAGGGACATCCATTATCATTTATTTCAGGATGTCAAATGCTTTCTCTGGGGGACCTGCCCAACTGATCACAGAACTGAAAAAAGAATGGTCACTTTGGTACAAGTGATCATGACATGATCACAGTTATAATGGACAAAAAGCATAAAGTCCAAACCTGTAATATATACATTTGGTTCAAGAAAAGAGCCATTTTCACAGAGCTGAAAATAATTATGAGCCAAATCAGTTGGAAGGAAGAATTTAATAAAAAATGTGAAGGATAATTGGGAATTATTTAAGAATATTTTACTAGCTGTCCAAAAAGTGACAAATCAAGGAAGTAATCCATATTAGTTAAAAGAAACTGGTTTAGAGGGAAAGTGAAGGCAGCTCTGACAACAACATATAACAAATGAAAGGAAGAGGAAGTTGATACCAATTAATACAAATCAGAAACTAGGAACTATAGAAAATAGACAAAGGAAGCAAAGGGACAGAAGGTGAAGCCTATGGCCAGCAAAATGTAGGACAATAAGGATGAGGATTTTTTAAGGTATATCAGGAACAAAAAGAATCCAGATAATGGCATTGATCCATTACTAGAAGGAAGTGATAGAATTATCAATATTCATGCAGAAAAGAGAAGTGTTCAATGCATATTTTTGTTCTAAATTTGGAAAAAAAACAGATAATATAGTCATGTCATATGATAATACTCTTTCCCTTCCACTGGTACCTGGGGAGGATGTTAAAACAGCAGCTACTAAAGTCAGACATTTTAAAATCAGTGGGTCCAGATAACTCGCATCCAAATGTTTTAAAAGAGGTGTCTGGACCATTAATGATGATTTTCAATAAGTCTTGGAAGACTGGGAAGTTCCAGAAGACAGGAAGAAAGCTAACATTGTGCTAACATTTAAAAGAGGTAAATGGGATGATATGGGTTATAGGCCTGTCAGCGTGACATCAATCCTGGGCAAATAATGGAGTGACTGATATAGGATTTGATTAATAAAGAATTAAAGGAAGGTAATACACCTCTACCTCAATATAATGCTATCCTCGGGAGCCAAAAAATCTTACCGCATTATAGGTGAAACCGCGTTATGTTGAACTTGCTTTTTTGATCCACCGGAGTGCACAGCCCCCTCCCACACCCGGAGCACGGCTTTACCGCATTATATCTGAATTTGTGTTATATCGGGTCGCATTATATCGAGGTAGAGGTGTATAATGAATGCCAATCAACATGGGATTATAGCAGATAGATTCCATCAAACTGACTTGATATAATTTTTGACAAGATTAGAGATTTGGTTAATAAAGGCAAAAGTGCTGATGTAATAGATTTCTGTAAAGTGTTTGATATCACGTGAAATTTTGATTAAAAAACTAGAATGATATAAAATTAAATCACTTAAAACCTGGCTAACTGATTGGTCTTTAAATGTAATTGCATAAGGGGAATCAGCATCAAGAAAGTCTATTTCCAGTGGGCTCCTTCACTATTCAACATTTATCATTGACCAGAAGAAAACAAAAATCATCACTGATAGATGACACAAAAATTGAGGGTGCTGTAAATACTGAAAGGACTGGTCATGGATACAGAACAATCTGGATCACTTGATAAGCTGGGTGCAAGCAAACCATATTTTTTTAACACATTTACATTTATCTGTATACAACTAAGAACAAAGAATGTAAGCCATACTTACAGGATGAGAGACTCTATGTTGGGAAGCAGCGCCTCTAAAAAAGATTTGGGGGTTGTGGTGGATAATCAGCTAAACATGAGTTCCCAGTACAACACTGTGGATGTCTACACTGCAATCAGACTGGCCCATGCCAGCTGACTCAGGCTTGCAGGGCTTGGCCTGTGGAGCTGTTTAATTGTAGTCTAGGCCTTAGGGCTTGGGCTGCAGCCCAAGCTGTGGGACCATCCCACCTTGCAGTAGACAGATCCCGATGGGCCTCAGACTGAGTTCCATAGCTCATGCTGCCAGCTGCTGCACTTCAGAGAACTCACAGATCCACTGCTTCATGGACATGTTATTCTGGCATTTCCTAAATTCTGAGTGCTTGATTGTACAATCTTAGGCTATGTCTACACTGGCAACTGAACAACAAAGCTTTTGTCTTTCAGAGGTGTTAAAAAAAAAAAAAAACTCGAAAGACAAAAGTTTTGCCAATGAGAAGCGCCGGTGTGAACAGCACTTTGTTGGCAGAAGCACTCTTCCACCGACAATGCTAACGCTACTTGCTGGGGATGGAAGTTTTTTTGTCGGCTGGAGAACCGACAAACAGTGGCTATGGTGTATGCCTTTTAGTGGCACGGCTGTAGCGACACAACTGTAAAAGCTGCGTAGAGTAGATATAGCCTTAGTAATGTTCTTTTAGCAGTGTGTATGTGCGTGTGTGTATAGATGCAATTATACAGAGCATGAAACACTGCTCAGACTTGATTTTAAAACTGCCTTTAATTGTTCACCAAATGATGACTCATTATGCTCAAGGCTTGCAATCAGCCACTTGTCTAAAACAAAGGTTACGAAAGATACAAGCAGAACCTCAATGTTTCAGCCAAGCCACTTGCCTCCTCAGTGTTGACGGAAGCTTTACAGTTTTGGCATACGGATTAAGCTATTAATTGTTATTGTCCATAACATATTCAAAATATGTAGACACTCTCATAAAACCAGGATCTGTTTTATTATAATGGCAATCCTTATACCTTGGTTCAGTGACAATACCTCTCTCTCATTAAGGATAACATTTATCTCATTAAGGATAACTTCTTATCTCACAATGAAAATTCTGTGCATGTAAAGCAAGTACTATTCTGGGGAATTTTCTCAGGTACCACTGTGCAGCATATTTGGTAACTGGTTCTGTTTTTTCCCTCCATTATAAATCAGATGCCAGCGTATGGTGGAAAGTGACAACATTGATTTGATATTATGTTTGGTTTTATAGAATCAGGCTTTAAGGCCAGAAGGGACCACCAAATTATCTACTCTGGCCACCTGTAAATCATAGGCCACCATCATCACTCAGTACCCACACACTAAACCCAACAACCAATACTAGACCAGATTATTACAGACAGCAGGAGACTAGACTTTTACGTGCCACCGGCAGAGAATAGGAGGGACCAAGGTGTGTCAGTGCTCCAGGCTCCCACAATGGCAGGGAAATGATTAAGTGAGATATACCCAGACAATCCTGGTAAATGACCTATACCCACATGCTGCAGAGGAAGGTGAAAAAAAAATCTCAAGGTCACTGCCAATCTGACCTGGGGGAAAATTCCTTCCCCACCCCACAGATGGTGATCAGTGAGACCTTGAGTATGTGAGCAAGAACAAGACAGCAAAGCATCAGAGAGAGAATGCTTGGTGCCACCTCAGAGCCCTGGCCCTCTTTGTCCAATATCCCATCCCTAGCCATAGCCAACCCTGATGCTTCAGAGGTAAGAGATAAAAAAACCTCCCAACACTGGGCAGAAAAAAAAATCCCTTCCTTACCCCTTCTAGTGGCCAGCTAAAACCCAGAAGCATGAGCTTTCAGGAATATAAGACTTCAACAAGAAACAAGTCCCAGGGTTGTTGAGCCCTGCCTCCTACCATCACAAAGAACTTCATCATACAATTGCACTCATAAATTTGTCGCTCTCTCTTAATTAGTTTTTAAGTTGTTTGCCCCCACAACTCCAACTGAAGTTTCAGAATAACACTAGCTATTCCTGTATGATTCATGCATATTAGTAAACTCATTTCTGACATCCTAATAGCATGATTGTTTTACAATCCATTTTCCATGGGATACTGGGCACTGCTGAGACACATTTATTAAGGTGTCTTGGAGGGAGGCTGCTTAAGTCAGTGGTGGGCTGGAGAGTAACACGGTATGACTAGTGAAATATCAAAAGGAGGAAGGTGACATGTGAAAGAGGTAACAGTGTCATTTAATGTGAGCACTGCTGGACAGCTGCTCACCCCTAGATTCTGGTAATCATTATCAGAAGTTTGACTACTACAATCCCAACGTAGCAAGAGGAGTCAGGAGTGGACCTATTCTCAGAGTGCGTGTAGTAAAACGGGGACTTGGGTCAGACAGAGTCAAATCCTTGTCTTCAATGCATTGCCCTTAGTATTTAAATATTCCCAGTTGTAAATATCATTAACTATTAAAACAAAACAAACAAAAACAAAAAATGAGAAGAAATGTCCCAATCCTGCCACACACACTCCCTTGACTTTAAGCAATGGGACTACTCACAAGTGTAAAGGTAAGCATGAAACTACGTGTTTGCAGAATTGGAGCCTTGTATTGTAAACTCATTGTGGCAGGACTATCCTGTTGCCAGTAAACATGTCACAATCCTGTTTGATATAGTTCTCCAGTTTTAAAAAAAATGTTTCTTTATATCCACATAAGAATTGCAAATTGTACAATTTATCCATCAGCTTTAGTATGTGTGTATGTATATATATATATAAAACATGCATAATCTGTAGTGAGAAAAGATTATTCTCTTGAACATCTGCATTCTGCTGTAGAAAATTGACATGCCAAACAGGCCAGGCCACATTAGCACTGCTGGTAAAGAGGAGTCATAAAGCTGCTTCTGTTCCAGCCGCTGAGTTCTATGGTTTCATTCACGAGTTGTAGTTTACATGGCTGATGAACTATTTCTATGTTTAGCCTGAAAAAAGGGTAGACTTGTGCCACAGGCCTCCAAATTATTTTTAGCATCATTTGAATATGTAACTGCATGAATATTAGCATGAAAAAAAAAAGAATCCAGAAAGGGAGTGATCAAACCATTCAAACTGTGGCTTCTAAAGAACTATTTAAAAATCATAAGAACATTCTGGGGTATTAAGTTTTAAATGTTTTGATTTGCCTGTTTTATTTTGTTTGTTTCTGCACAGATTTTGTTACAGAATAATTTTTTATTATTTGGAACTTAATTTATCTTTATTAGTTCACAACATATGCTGGCTGGCACTCAGCAGTTCTCAAAGTGGCTAATTACCTATTACTGCAGAGTATCACACAACTCATAAGATTATTCACAGACAAAATTAATAGGTGCATTAACAATGTTATATTCCTACATAGACAGCAATCACCACATGATTCATACTGGACTGCAAAAGAGCAGGACCAGGTACAACATGCTACTACAACTAACACTAGTGTGGCTCACTATTAAAATGGTCTTTCAAAGCCTCCTTGCACTGTATAGCTCTGCACTGAGCTCTTTTAATAGACCTTGTATCTGGGTGCTCAAATTGAGCAGACAACCACTCCATCTCTGCCCTCCAGCCCAGCGGAAACTTTTCTCCCTTTGCTTCACAGACATTATGCAGGACACAGCAGGCATCTGTAGCTATTGGGATATTTTTCTCACTGATGTCCGATCTTGTGAATAAACACCACCAGCGACCCTTCAAATGATGAAAGGCGCATTCCTTGGTGCTGTTGAGGTGGCTGCTGTACATGAGTCAGGGGAGCAAGGGATAGGACAGTGATAATCTGCTGGTCAGGAAATAAGATCCTTGCTTGCAGCTTCCTGAATAGTCCTATGTTCTTAAACTAAAATGAATGTTCTTTCATAGGGGTCCTAAATATTCTAATTGTACAGGTGTAAGATTCATTGTGAGGCAATTTCAGCAGTGTGGTTATGTACATTTCAGCACAGGGCTCAAGGAAAAACATTTCAATATGAGATCTGCACTTAGTAAACACCTCTTCATTCAAGGCACTTTTTCAGATTGTCTCTAAAACCTCCAAAGAGACTTTCCTTCTTCATAGGCTGATGCAGTTGTTACTGTGCATTTTGGGGAAGGTTTGAGGGGTTGCACAGCAATGAGACTTCTAGGCTTTCTGAATGATTTCACAGTGATTCCTCTGGCAGCCCTTAAAAAAAAAAGACATACTAAATTATGAGCAACTTCAGCCTTTAAATGTGCATCATGTGCCCCATGTGTTAGATCTCCTATCCTGGCCAGTCCCTAACTGAATGAAGCCATGTCTTTAACCAGCCCTTTCACCTCATGTCAGTGGTGCCTTGCATGAGGGCATAAGAACATAAGAATAGCCATACTTGGTCCATCTAGCCTAGTATACTATCTTTCGATGGAGGCCAATGCTGGGTCCCAGGGGAAATGCACAGAACAGGTAATCATCAAGTGATCCATCCCCTTTGCCCATTCCCAGCTTCTGGCAAACAGAGGCTAGGGACACCATCCCTGCTCATCCTGGCTAATAGCCATTGATAGACCTATCCTCCATGAATGTATCTAGTTCTTTTTTTTAAACTCTGTTATAGTCTTGGCCTTCACAACATCCTCTGGCAAGGACTTCCACAGGTTGACTCTGCATTGTGTGAAAAAATACTTCCTTTTGTTTGCTTTAAACCTGCTGCCTATTAAAATATCTGCTCTAGGTAGTAATTCTGCTCTAGGTAGTAAAACCATGAACTGCTGCATAAGAAAAAACACAACTTATAATTCTTGGGAGGCAAAAAGCCTTTCAATTCACCTTTTCTTAAAGTTCAATTGAACTTAAGTAGCCAAATAATTAAATCTTGCTATGGGGCATGTGATATAAAATATATCCTTAATATTGGTAAAACAAATGGTTTTAATACTATTTAAATAGCTTAGTATAGTACAATTTTCTAGTGCCATGAACTGTTGTAATTATTTGCTAGTTGGATTAAATTTTGCTGAGTCTGTACCTCAGTCCTACTTAGTTATATTCCCTAACACACATATGTACATCTGCACAGAGTAAGAAAATATTCTGTTTCATGTCATAGGAATGGCCTAGGAAATTAAAAACAGACCATTCCAACTTCCCTTTGACATACATTTTACTGAATTAGTAGAGATTGATTAGGCAGAACAATATCTCTTTGGACCAGACCCTCAAAGGTATTTAGGTGCCACTAATTTCAACTGAGTTAGTTGCCTAAATACCTGTAAGGATCTAGGCCTTTGCTGAATGAATTTCAATACAGTTTGTTAAAAAGCATCAGCAATGCAAACACCAGGCACAGATGTCCATAGGAAATAGGTCATAGAGCCGAGAGGGCAGGTGCAAGTAAGGGGTTTGTTGAAGCGGAAGAAAACTACAGTACTTTGAAGCCTATCACCTGTGAGTTTGTAAAGTGTTTTATGTATGAAAGTTGGAAAGAAGGGATAGGGTAAATTTGAACCAGAGTTATGTATGTTTCAATAATACAGACAAGACAGAAGAAATTACAGACATTGATGCCCATGTTTTCAAAGCTAGTTTCCAAACTTGCATCTTCAATTTTGGCACTCACAAAACCCAAATTTCATGAGGAAATCAAATAGTAACCATGGGATTTTCATTTTCACATTTGAATTTTATAAATGTTACTTGTGAAGGTTTAAAGCAGGGATCGGCAACCTTTGGCATGTGGCTCGCCAGGGTAAGCACCCTGGCGGGCCGGGCTGGTTTGTTTACCTGTCGCGTCCACAGGTTCAGCCAGTTGCAGCTCCTACTGGCTGCAGTTCGCTGCTCCAGGCCAATGGAGGCGGCAGGAAGCAGCAGCCGCTTCCTACAGCCCCCATTGGCCTGGGACGGCGAACTGCGGCCAGTGGGAGCCGCAATTGGCCAAAACTGTGGACGCGGCAGGTAAACAAACCAGCCCGGCCCGCCAGGGGGCTTACCCTGATGAGCCGCGTGCCACACATTGCTGATCCCTCGTTTAAAGGGACACCACCAACTTAAAAAAAAAAAATCACATTTCTGTCTTTTTTTTAAGCCTCCTATTTTTATAAGTAGCGCCGAAGGGTACTATAACTGAAAAGGACTGGACAATCTCTTTTTTTCCAGTTTATTTACTGTTTTTATTTGATAGGACGATATATACGGTAAGTTTATTTGTTATGCAGTTTCTCTTATAGCTAACTTTCACTCTGCAAGAAAGGGAAAAAACATTCCAAAAATTACACACATTGAATCTATTTCCCCATGTTAAGTATCCTTACACCTTCTTGTCAAACTCTCTGAAATGGGCCATCTTGATTATCAGCACAAAAGTTTTTTTCTCCTGCTAATTGCTCATCTTAATTAACTAGCCTCTTAGAGTTGGTAGGGCAACTCCCTCCTTTTCATTTTCTCTCTCTATATATCCTTACTATATGTTCCATTTTATGCATCCGATGAAGTGGGCTGTAGCCCTCAACAGCTTATGCTCAAATAAATTTGTTAATCTCTCAGGTGCCACAAGTAGTCCTGTTCTTTTTGTGGATACAGACTAACACGGGCTGCTACTCTGAAATCTAAAAAAATAGGAAAATTTAAATTGTAAAACCACAAAAATTGGCAGGAGAATCCAGGGGAGCAGAATATATGAAACTGCTTTGAACTCTCTTTTTAAATTGACTAGATTTCAGTTTGGTACCATTCCTTTAACATTTGTTTTTAAAGAAGTTTATTACCAGCAATTTGATTTTAAGAATTTTCAAAATAACAAATCAGTAACCATTACAATTTTTAGTTATTCATCAAGGGGGGAAAAGGGGGCAACAAATAGATTAATTTAGTAGTCGAAGATCTCTAGGTCTTATTGAAGGATCACCCAATTACTGCAGCAATTTCACAAGCAAATAAAACAGGCCTGCTCACTTCCTCTAATTCTGTTCTTAGAGTTACAGCAGGCCTTTGGTAATAGGGATTTGGTAATTTGGTTTGGGCATTAGCCTGCTAAACGCAGGGTTGTGAGCTCAATCCTTGAGGGGGCACTTACGGATCTGGGGCAAAAATCAGTACTTGGTCCTGCTAGTAAAGGCAGAGGACTAGACTCCATGACCTTTTGGGGTCCCTTCCAGTTCTATGAGATAGGTATATCTACATAAAACTAATACAAATGAATAACTGAATAATACAAGAAAACATCATTAGACAGAAGTCCAAGCAACATTCAACTTGACAGAAAAGCAGAAGTGTGTAACTTTACTTTTCTGTTTAATGCTTTTGTGGTCAAAAGAGGCACAACAATATTTAATTAAAACATCTGGAAAATATTCCCAACTGATGTGCTAAAGCCTGTATGAGTGGATACTCATTTGCTGCAGTAAACTTTAGTTTATTGAACTGGATGTCAAAATGTGGAAAACTATTGTTCCTTCTGCAGACTTAGCTACATAGTTTGATTATGCTGGAATACCCTCTGGGTTCAATACACTGGGACTGTAATATTAGTGATTCAACCAGCAATAATAAAAAATCAGAAGCAGAGGAATGCAACTAAACAACAAGCTTTAAATGAAGTGCATATTTAAGAAAGTGAAAAATCATTTCCACAAAAAAGGACAAGAGAGAAAGGCATTAAAATGGAACTATGACATGGCAGAACAAATGGATGACTCTATGTTGACATTCTTTAAGTATTGTTCGTGATACTGCTATACTTGAACAAATATGTTGCCACTGGTGTTCACAAAGCCCTGCTCAGCTGCCTAAAGGTAGCTAAATGTCCACCAGCAAAGTCTTGTGGGCATGGGGCAAAACTGCCTAAGTCCTTGGTGGGCATGTAAAAAATAAAGTCCAGTAAGGTACTGGTGGGCATACACAAAACCCCTCTAACTCCTAACAATGCTGATCTGCTTGGCACCCAGCTGATGCCTAAACCCCAGTAGGATTCACAAACTAGGCATCCCCCTGTCTATATTACCTGTGCAATCCAATCCAGAACCTATCTTGCATAAAAGACAGATGAGGTAGGGCTGGTATCCCATTTATACTCAATAGCTGAGTAGCTAGGAAACTCATCTGGGATGAGGGAGACATGGGTTCAAATCCCTGTTCCAAATCAGGCATAGGAGGGAATTGAACTGGGGTCTCCTATATTCCAGGTGAGTACTCTAACCAATGGACTACTAGATGTAAGGGGACCATATTCTTGTCCTCTGTTTTATGTAAGCAAGGGCTGACCTGGCTTAGGCACCTAACTTTGGACAGGATTCATAGCTGGGAATCCCAGAGATAGGTTCCTCCCTCTTGCCCAGAATAAGATGCCCAACTTCCTTTGAAAAGTGGGACTTAGATCAGATCCCTTTGCTCATCTGGTGGATCTGCAGTACTTGGCCACTGCGTGGGGCTACCCACCCTGTGTGTCCCCTGTTGTGTGCTCCAGGAGGTGAAGGAAGCATTGCCACCTGCTTCTCTCACTTTCCTTAAGTGAGCCCTGTAGGAGGGTGCTCCTTGCCCACCCCTCACCCCTGACCCTCTAGAACTCATCATAGGGCCCCTGCCATATGAGCCTCCCTGGCTACCCCCAACACACCATCTGAGTTGGTGGCATGACATCCAGCTGATCCACTTCTGAACCACACACACAGAACATCTATAGGCACTTCTGATTCACACAACCCACTTCCTTGCTCTTGTGTCCTGCCCTGACACAGGTGGCGGGACCCATTGCCACCTAAGGAGGGTGATGAACTCCAGTGGGCCAGCCTGTACTCCTTTCTGGTTAGTTGCCAGCTCCTCCATGAAGCCATAAGCAGGGCGTGTACTTGGCCCAGTTCATGAACTCTGATACCTGTCCATTTTGCATTGAGAGGGAGATCCTGGTGCATATCTAAGTAGGCTCTATCAGGTTGCAGCCCCTCTTTTGGTTGCTCCAGAGCCTCTTACTGAGGTTCTGGCTGCACTTTTCCCTGTACCTCCTAATCTATGCACATCCCATCTGTAGCTCCACAAAGTCCGAGGACCTCCTCATCAACCTCCTCTTGGGTTGGCCAACGTGGCCATCACACCAGCAGGAGGAAGCAGGACAGGGGATACTCTGCAATTGTGGGGCCTATTTTTGGTCCCGCCTATGATCATGCCATAGGCGCAGGAACTAGGGGTGCAGGGGATGTTGATGCACCCCCAGGTTTTCCATGGGGCCCTGGGCTGCTGGCCCCACCACTGGGGCTCCTGGCTGCCAGTACCACACCTGCCCCCCAGAGGTGGCCCCAGCTTCAGCCCCTTTACTCCTGTTCTGGCCCGGGTGGGAAGGGAATGCGGACAGGGGTAAGGGAGTTGGCTTTCAGCACCCCCACTATTAAAAGTGTTCCAGCACCACTGGATCATGCTTCTGGGTAGATTTTCTCTGAGCAGCGTCCATTGAAGCAGTCATGGGATAAAAGGGAAATTCTCTCATGGATTGGTAACTGGTTAACAGATAGGAAACAAAGGGTAGGAATAATAGTTTTCAGAATGGAGAGAAGTAAATAGTGGTGTCCCCCAAGGCTTTGTACTGAACCCAGTCCTATTTAACATATTCATAAATGATCTGGAAAAAGAGGTAAACAATGAGGTGGCAGATGATTTGCAGATGATACAAAACTACTCAAGATAGTTAAGTCCCAGGCAGACTGTGAAGAGTTACAAAATATCTCTCAAAACTGGGTGACTGGGCAACAAAATGGCAGATGAAATTCAATGTTGATCAATGCACATTGGAAAACATAATCCTAACTATACATATAAAATTATGGGATCTAAATAAGCGGTTACCACTGAAGAAAGATTTTGGAGTTATTGTGGATAGTTCTCTGAAAACTTCCACTCAATGTGCAGTGACAGTCAAAAAAGCAAACAGAATGTTGGGAATCATTAAGAAAGAGATAGATAATAAGACAGAAAATATCATATTGCCTCTATATAAATCCATGGTTTGCCCATATCTTGAATACTGCATGCAGATATGGTCTCCCCATCTCAAAAATCCATGATATTGGATTTGGAAAAGGTTAAGAAAAGGTCAACAAAAATTATTAGGGGTATGGAGAAGCTTCTTCAAGAGACGAGATTAATAAGACTGGGACTTTTCATCTTGGAAAAGACACGACTACGGGGGGATATGATAGAGGTCTATAAAATCATGACTTGTGTGGAGAAAGTAAATAAGGAAGTATTATTTACCCCTTCTCATAACACAAGAACTAGGGGGCACCAAATGAAATTAATAGGCAGCAGGTTTAAAACTAACAAAGGGAAATATTTTTTCACACAATGCACAGTCAATCTGTGGAATTCCTTGGCAGAGGATGTTGTGAAGGTCAAGACTATAATAAGGTTAAAAAAAGAATTAGATAAATTCATGGCAGATAGATCCATCAATGGCTATTAGCCAGGATGGGCGGGGATAGTATCCCTAGCCTCTGTTTGCCAGAAGCTGGAAATGGGTGACAGGGGATAGATCATTTGATGATTACCTGTTCTGTTTCATTCCCTCTGGGGCACCTGGCATTGGCCACTGTCAGAAGACAGGATACTGGGTAGATGGACCTTTCATCTGACACAGTATGACCGTTCTTATATTCTTATTCCTTAGATGCCTTTGAGGAATGGTGAGTACTCTTCAGGGTTCTCTCCTCAGTGTCCCCTCTAGTGCCCTCATTTTTAACTTTGACCTCATTCTCGTTCCCTCAAGTATGCAATTGAAGCCAGTGGTTCCTCTCCCTTAGTTGAGGGGGCAGGCCTTTCTGTCCCCATTTTGAAGATAGTACCCCTCTCCACATTTCCTATTGACTAGCTTAGGCAGTTCCCTGCTGTGTGTGTTGGCTTCTGTGAATCCTAATCTTAGGCGCCTAACTCTTCCCCACAATGCACAGGGAACCTGGGTGGCTATCTTGGGACTGTGAATTACACTAAGCACCAGGGCTCCTAAACTGAGCCTCCCAGTGCCTAACTTTTGAGTCCCCTTTGTGAATCTAGACCCATTTCAGGCAGGCAGACTCCCTGAAGAAGTGAGAGCTAGAACAAGTGTTCAGACATGCCACTGAGTTAATTAAGGAGCTAGTTAAGGAGCAATGTTAATAGGCTCAGAACATAGACCTGAGCAATCTCTCTCAGTTAGAGGTTATATGAGGAGATATCATGTGAGAACAGGTAACTTTCACCTAAACTCCAAGTCCAGATGGAATCATTTATCAGATTCTGAAATGTTCAGGATAAGAAAGCAGAAGCACAACATACTTATGTTTTCTCTTTGCCAATGAAAATTATGGAAACCCATCAGTAATGTTGTCATAACTATAAAGGGAAGGGTAACAGCTGTCCTGTGTACAGTACTATAAAATCCCTCCTGGCCAGAGGCTCCAAAATCCTTTTCCCAGTAAAGGGTTAAGAAGCTCAGGTAACCTGGCTGGCATCTGACCTAAAGGACCAATAAGGGGACAAGATACTTTCAAATCTTGGGGGGGGGAGGGAGAGAAGGCTTTTGTTTGTGTTCTTTGTTTGGGAGTGTGTTCGCTCTCGGGACTGAGAGGGACCAGACATCAATCCACGTTCTCCACATCTTTCTAAACAAGTCTCTCCTATTTCAAACTTGTAAGTAAATAGCCAGGCAAGGCGTGTTTTCCTTTGTTTTCTCAACTTGTAAATGTACCTTTTACTAGAGTGTTTATCTTTGTTTGCTGTACTTTGAACCTAAGACTAGAGGGGAGTCCTCTGAGCTCTTTAAGTTTGAGTACCCTGTAAGGTTAATTTCCATACTGATTTTACAGAGATGATTTTTACTTTTGTCTTTAATTAAAAGCCTTCTTTTTAAGAACCTGATTGATTTTTCCTTGTTTTAAGATCCAAGGGGTTTGGATCTTGATTCACCAGAAGTTGGTGAGAGGAAGGAGGGGAATGGTTAATTTCTCCTTGTTTTAGATCCAAGGGGATTGGATCTGTATTCACCAGGAGTTGGTGGGAGGAAGGAGGGGGGGATGGTTAATTTCTCCTTGTTTTAGATCCAAGGGGTTTGGATCTGTATTCACCAGGGAATTGGTGAAGGTTTTTCAAGGCTTCCCAGGGAGGGAAAAATTGAAATGGTGGCAGCGGAACCAGACCTAAGCTGGTAGTTAAGCTTAGAAGTTTTCATGCAGGCCCCTACATTTGTACCCTAAAGTTCAAAGTGGGGATCCAGCCTTGACAAATGTTATTTAAAAGGAAAACTGTGCACAACACTCAAGAATATACTGAAAGGTGGATGGGCTTGATGGCCAAAATAGTACTTTCAATCTCTAATGTATATAAAAGTCTTTGCAATAGTGGTAGCTTCCCCCAATATTTTCAAATGAGTCTAGGAGGGCACGTTCACCAGACTTTGAGCTTCTAGCGAACTACTCTGAGATGTGATTCTATTCCTTTGTATGTGTGTTTTTCCATCAGTATACTGCAAGGGTCCTAAAGGAAATAAACTCCCTTTTTAATAAGCAGGGTGGCTCACTATCCTTGATCCTTTCAGGATATGATTAACAGCCTCATTAGTAACATAATCTGCTTGCTGAAAAGCATCAAAATCAATACATGGTAAACTACATTCAATTTAAACCACGGTTTCACCATGGATTCTTATAGGGTTTCTTTTTTGTCTGGATTTGTTTGGTTTTTTTCCTGTTTAAAATCCAATATAAATCACACTTCAATTTTCAAAAAGTTTAAATGGCAAACTTTTAGTACTTGCATATGCAAATACAGAAAAAGTGTTTGCCCTTGAGGACTGAACAATGGGTGAAAGACAGGAATATCTGAATTCTAAGCTCACGTCTACCACCTACTTACTGATGTTGCTTTCATAGAAAGCAGCATGCAGTGAAGACCTTCTGCTTACCCAGTTAGTTCACTTCCAGTGCCTGCACAGTGGAGATCAAATAGGTGACCAGAGCCTTTTTGCAGTGCATAGTGCACTGTGAAACAGCTCTTGTTTTGAGTCATTTTTATTTGTGTAAAACACTAAACTGTATCCACATGGGGAGTAACATAATTGAAGCCAATCCATTCAGGCTCAATTGACTTTTACCCTAAGACAATTCTAGGCCACCAATCACAACTAAGATATGGTTGAGGGACATTTATGTTAAGAGAGTAAGGGCATATTACATCATAGCTAAAGGGAGTCATTTTGTGAGTCCCCTTGCTACCCTGTGCGTCCAGCATGAGGGAGTCTTGCTCATGAGTGGCTGGGTGTCAGCTCCCTACGACCACCATCTTGTGTACCCAATCAAGCACTCTCCTCTGGGATATTGCAGCCCTTACTTTGCCTTGCAGTTTAACATTAGGTGCATCCCCTAGTCCTCAAGTCCCATTGAAGCATTCTACTGTGATATCCAACCCCTGAGACTAGCTACTCTCATAACTACCATGTCAGCTGTTCCCAAAGGAACAGAACACAGCAGCTTGTAAAATTCAGCTAAGGATCAGCACTTTGGTTAACATCAGCACTTAACCTTATTCTTGTTTTCACTATAAATGTATCTATCATCAAATATTGAAATAATGAATAATAATACAGGAAACAATTGGTTACATATAAAACAAAATCATAACAACATGTTTTCTACAGACCAAACTTAACTAGCAGATTAATCTCCTGTCCAAATAAATTTATCTGACACAGACACCTATGCAGCATTTTCAACCAATGTTGGGTGAGATCCTATTTTCACAAATGCAAACATGCTGTCCATTACTTCCTACAGAATACCAGGATATCTTCTTTGCCTCTGAGAAATACTCCTAAAGTACATTGTCTTTACTGTTAGTCAGGATAACCCCTGCCTCACCTTGGCTTATTTTTTTTGCTGTGTGCTCCTTCCCTGTTGACTTCAGATCTCTTTGTTAACATTTGACATCATGTGAAAATGAAGTGTGTTAGCTTGTAATGCTTAATTTACATTCTGACAGAAATACACATTTCTTACTACCTGTCTGGAAGAAAACCTTTGCTGGTGACTAGTGCCATGTTACAAACTTTAAAACGGTTTCAGCATAGAACTACTGACATAGTGTTTGTACATACATTTCACAATAGTAATGACCAGCGTGACACTGGCTTTCATCTGATTCCTCACATGACATTCCTTGAGAACGTACACACCAAACTCATGAGATTTTTGTAACCGCTCTGCACTATTGTGCCAGCTGGCGTTAAGAGGTTCTTAGGACACAAGGTTCTTGGACACACATACTGACTGCATTACTGCAATGTGAGATCCAAAACTACAAGGATAGGTCTTGTCAAGCCATGATAGAAGAAAGCAGCTGTACCCAAAATTTCTTCATGTGTGCAGCCAGAAACAGAGATCCAGAAGATACACAACTTCCATTACACATGGCAGTCAGACCCCTCAGTGATGGGATAACTTTTATCTTTGCCATTCACTCTCCTCAAGGTTATTAGAATCAATTTATGTCTAATCCTGATTGTGCTTCAAACAGAGTCTTCATATATCCCCAGTACTCGCTAGACACTGTTAAAAAGCAGTCCATATGGATCTAATTAAACCGAGACACAGAGCTGACTGAGATCAGGAAACTGAGGGCAGTGTGACCCACTATTTTCCCTAATGGGATCACTCACATATTGAACAGATGGATGACAGAACAAAACCCTGTGTACAACCGATCACTCTACAATACCATCTGAGTCCTCTCAGAGAGAAAAGAATTGATCTACTCAAGCATAGTGCCATATAATCCTGCTGGGGTCTGTAAAGATAATAGCACAAGTTTGAAACCAGCTAAGAAATTCAGATACTACAGGGAAGGGTGCAGAGTGAATACTGGGTAAGATAGATAAGAGAGATACCAAGAAATCTGAGCCAGATTTGCCTTAATACAACCTCCTCAAAAATTTTCCTTCAAAAGAGACTACATTTTATTTAGGAATAACAACATCATTTACTACTTACCATTATACAACTGAGGTGTTTTAATTGCTGTGCCCCAAAAAGATGGCAGCCAGTTCAGGTGCTGATTATATACTCTAATTATATACTGATATATATATAATTATATATATACTGAGAGCTAACTGAGGCCTCAGTCTGTCTTAAAGATGTAGCACTTCTTTTTCATTTCCACTTTAGCCTGGACATTACACGATGACACAGGTGTTAGCCTGAAGGGCAATCTGGGTACTTGATTACATGTAAGCATACCAAATATCCCAGTCTCCTTCAGAATTCTCATAATGTGTACTGTCAAAATGATTGATTTTTGAAAAAAAAAAAAAAAAAAAAGGCTTTTGCAAAGCTATTTATGCAAACAGAATTGCTTGCATTTCCAAGTAACCAGTAACTTGGGGAGTGGGATGTGTGTTTCCCCAAGGGTTTAGGTATCTGAATCCCAGTGTGGGGATCCACAAAATGTCCACTAAACTGAAAGTGCCTAAACTCACTCACTTTTCAGGGTAAAAGTTCCCTCAGCATCTATGTTCCTGTCTCAGCACACACCCACTACCGGGATTTGGAAGCTTATTTCCCACTTAAGCCCCAAAGTGATTCATGAATGGGGAAAGATAAACATTCCTCTGCCTAAATTGTGCACATAGCCTGATCTAGTAGACATGTTGAGATCACCTACTGGAGTAGTTCCAATTCAAAATCTGGCCAAAGGAGGTGTTGGTGCCTACTTTATATGTTTTAGCTCATTGGTTAAATACGGGAGACCCAGCTTCAATTCCACCCTCTCTGCCTGAGGGAGAGAAAGAATTCAAACAGGGATTCCCTACCTCTCAGGCTGATGCTTTAACCACTGAGTGAGAGAAATTCTGATGCATCCCTCAGTCTTTCCTGTTGCAGCTGTTCCAATGTGGAAAAATAATGAAAGAATGATAGGAACATGGAGATTGGACCCACTCCCAGGTGGGACCCTCAGCACTGGACTACAGAGTCATTCTCCTTATTCTCTCTCTCTAGCCCAATAAATATTCCACTGTGGATAAGTATTTAAATATTAATTGGCCAGAGAGAGAGAGAGTGAGCATGACTCTATACTCCAGCAATTACAGCATCCGCCTAGAAAGAGGGAATCCCTGTTCCAGTCACTCTTTCTTTATTTACCAACAGGTGGAACAGCTTCAGCAGGAAATAGCAAGGTACTCCAGCACACAATATCCCATAGCCAGTGGTTAGAGAATTCACTAAGAGGTGGGAGACCCCATTCAAATACTTTCACCCCCTCAAGGAGAGAGGGAAATTGAACCCTGGTTTCCTGTGTCCCAAGTGAGTGTTCTAACCACTAAATTAAAAATTATAAGGTGGGCAATGACTCAACCTCCTCCTCCAGCCATTTTGTGTTGAGCAAAGCCTGCCTAACTCATTCCTGCAAGAAACAGCTAAGCTGCTCGACGTCAGGAGAGGGGTTTCTGTCTGTGGATTGCTAATTACACATAGGTGCCTCCCTACAACCCAGACTTCGGTGCCTACCTCTCAGAGAAGGACAGGGCCTATCACATGCCTCTCAAGGGCATCTCCCATTTGCTAATTTAGGCAGCTCTCTGTGTAGTATGGTGGCTTTTTGTCAATCACATTTTAATTTCCCTGTCTCTCCCCATCATTATATCCAAAACCTATGTACCTAACTCAGCTTTGTGAATAACATTGTAAAGTGTCTGTCTCTCCCCGGGTTTTGTATAGGAAGCCTAGGGGTCTAATTCAGCTTTGTGGATCTCAGTGTTGTTCCTGTGATTCTCTATGCACCTACAAGTTAGGTGTTACATTACCTAAGTCCCTTTGTGGATCTGGGCCTTAGAGCTTAATACAACCACTCAACCCACATTTTTCAAAGGTATGGTAAAAAAAAAAAAGGCTTACACAGTACCTGCTTGCCAAGCACATTGTAAAAGACAATCTCAAGGCACACATTTCAAGACACATATTTTAGAACTAATACTGATAATGAACCAAGACTGCTACTGAATGTCAACCAACTGTGAGGAGGGCAGTCTAGCCTAATGGTTGGAGTAAGCATCAGGCCTAGTGGTCAGAGCAGGCATCAGGAACCAAGAGTCGGAGCCAGTAGTCAGAAGCCAAGGCCATGGGTCAAGCCAGACATCAGGAACTGGAGCAAGCAGGATAGTGGGCAAGGAGGGGGTCATGGCAGGGACAGGACAGATGCTAGGCTGGGTGCAAGGCAGGAGCAGGAGGAAAAAGGTGACACAGGAGTAGTCACAATGATGCTCGTGAACAGGAACAGCAGAGAGGGGATTTTTGCAAAGAAGTTCTCTGGGTGAAAGTGGAGCAACTACGTGCTCCTTGGCATGAGTTTACTGTGTGCTTGCTGTGTGCCTGTTCGATTGAAGTTTATAGTGTGGTCTGTTCGGTGGAGCTGTGTGCTGGGTCTGTGGGCTTGCTAAGAAAGGCTGAGAGCTTGCTAAGGAGGCTCTAGCCTGCCATACTTTGATCCCTAATCCCTTTAGGATCCTTTAACAAGGAGACACAGCTACTCAGGGAGAACAGAGGCTTAAAAAGCAAGCTTCAATGCAACAAAGGCTCTCATGCACATGAACAGCAAACAAGAGAGTTTTGCAAGGGAATGTAAAAGCCAGATACACCTTATAGTCTTGAAACTTAGGTCAGTAAACCAAACTCCCTGCCCTCACCCCAAAACCCCCAAATAAACAAAAACCATGCAAGGGTAAAAAGGATGCATGCAGAAGTCTAGCTGCAGAGTGGGGGCTATCATCTTTATTGCACTGAATGCAGCATGTATGATCACCTGCCTTATGAGCAGGTGGCATGTGTGTGCATTCAGTGCAAACAACTCCTGGCCCTCAGAGACCAAGTATGGGATGTGGCTGAACTGGAGGAACTAATGGAGACAGAGATATACATAGATGACTTTCTGGGACACAGCCAGTTTGATAGCCTCTGTGCTGTTAAGGAGGATGAACGGTTGTGGGAAGGAGAACATCAAATTGGAATGGAGGGAAATGATCTCAGAATTGGGACTCCCCTTCCAGATGATGTCATGGTATTCTCTCACACTGAGGATACCCCTTGGGGGAGGGGATCCCAGTTATTAGGAAGAGACAGGTGATAGTAATCTGTGATTCAATCATTAGAAATATAGATAGTTGAGTTTGTGATGACAGAGAGAATGGCATGGTGAATTGTCCACCAGGTACGAAGATTGCAGATCTCTCAAGACATCTAGACAGATTTATGTTCAGTGCTGGGAAAGATCTGGTAGTTGTGGTACATGTAGGAACCAGTGACATACAGAAGGTAGGAGAAAAGTCCTAGAGGCGAAAGTTAGGCTGCTAAATAAGGGATTAAAGTCCATAGCCTTCATGGTAGCACTTTCTGAAATTCTCCAGTTCCACACACAGGGCCAGTTAAGCAGGCAGAACTCCAGGGTCTCAATGTATGAATGAAATATTGGTGCAAGGAAAAGGGTTTTAGGTTTATTAGGAACTAAGAAACCTTTTGGGAAAGGAGGAGCCTCTACAGGAAGGACGGGCTCCACCTAAACCAAAATGGAACCAGATTGCTGGCATGTAACATTAAAAAGGTTGTAGCGGAGTTTTTAAACTAAGGGCTGGGGGAAAGCCAACAGGTGCGGAGGAGCACACAGTTTGGATGGACACATCCCTTAGGGTATGATCTATTAACAGGAATTCTCTGTATCCTTGGAGAGGATAGAAGCTGATAAAGTACAGGTAGGAGCTGAAGAGAAACAGTCAAATGAAAAAGAGTCCCATTCAATTATATCACATGAAGGCAAACAACTAAATATTCTCAAATTTGATAAGTGCTTGTATACAAGTGCAAGAAGTCTAAATACTAAGATGGGTGAACTTGAGTGCCTGGTATTTAATGAGCATATTTATATAATATGCATCACAGAAACTTGATGGAACAATGATAATTAATGGGACACAGTAATACTAGGGTAGAAAATATACAGAGTAGGTCTTGCTGGTGGCGGAGTGGCACCATATGTGAAAGAAAGCATAGAGTCAAATATAGTAAAAATCTTAAATGAATCAAACTGTACCATAGAAGCTCTATGGATAGAAATTCCATGCTGGAATAATAATAATACAGCAGTAGGAATGTACTACCGACCACCTGACCGGAATGCTGATGGTGAAATCAACAGGGAGATTAGAGAGGCTACAAAAATAAAAATCTCAGTACTAATGGGGGATTTCAACTATCCCCACATTGATTGGGTACATGTTACCTCAAGAGGGGATGCAGAGATAAAATTTCTAGACACCATTAATGACTGCCTCTTGGAGCACCTAGTCCTAGAACCCACCAGAGGAGAGGCAATTCTTGATTTAGTCCTAAATGGCACACTAGTTCTTGTCCAAGAAGTGATTATAGCTCATTGGTGGGCAACCTGTAGCCTGTGGGCCACACGCAGCCCGTCAGGATAATCCACTGGCAGGCTGTGAGACAGTTTGTTTACATTGACCATCCACAGGCACTTTATCAACATTCATTTGCTTCTGTCATTTTGTGCCCAGTCACCTAGTTTTGTGAAATCCCTTTGTAGCTCTCTGCAGTCTACTTTGGACTTAACTTTATTGAGTAATTTTATATTGTTTGCAAACTTTGCCACCTCACTGTTTATCTGTCCTTGTGGCCCGCGCCACTTCCTGCAGCTCCCATTGGCCAGAAACGGTGAACCATAGCCACTGGGAGCCGCGGGCGGCCATGCCTGCGGACGGTCAATATAAATAATGTAAACAAACTGTCTCGTGGTTGCTCACCATTGTTATAGCTGAACCGCTTGGTAATAGCAACCAAAATGTAATTAAATTTAACATCCTTCTGGGGAGGAGAGGAATACCAAAGAAGCCCACAACACTAGTGTTTAACTTAAAAAAGGGGAACTACACAGAAATGAGGAAACTAGTTGAATGAAAATTAAAAGGAACAGTCATAAGACTGAAAAGCCTGCAAGTTTTATTGAAACTTTAAAAAAAAAATCATAATAGAGGCTCAAATTAAAGGTATACCCCAAATAAAAAAAAGTATAGTAAGAGGCCCCAAAAACATCACTATGGCTGAGTAAAAGAGGCAGAGGTAAAAAGGTATCCTTTAAAAATTGGAAGTCAAATCCTAGCGAGAAACATAGAAAGGAACATAAACTCTGGTAAATCAAGTGTAAAAGTATAAGTAGGCAGGCCAAATAAGAATTTGAAGAACAACTAGTAAAAGACAAAACCTAACAGCAAATCAACCTGTAAGTATATCAGAAGCAGGAAGCCTGCCAAACAATCAGTGGGGTCACTGGATGATCGAAGTGCTACAGGAGCACTCATGGAAGACAAGGCCATTGCGGAGAAGCTAACTGAAATCTTTGCATCAGTTTTCATTGCAGAGGAGATGAGGGAAATTCCATATATGAGCTATTATTTTTAGGTGACAACTCAGAGGACCTCTCCCAGATTGAGGTGTGGATAGAGGAGGTTTTGGAACAAATAATTAAATAAAACAGTAATAAGTCACCAGGATCAGATGGCATTCACCCAAGAGTTCTGAAGTTACTCAAATATGAAATTGCAGAACTACTAGTTGTGGTATGCAACCTATCACTTGAGTCAGCCTCTGTACCAGATGACTGGAGGATAGCTAAGTTAACATTGATTTATAAAAAGGTCTCCAGAGATGATTCTGACAAATACAGGCATGTAAGCCTAACTGCGGCACCAGGCAAATTGGCTGAAATTATAGTAAAGAACAGAATGATCAGACACATAGAAGAACACAAAATATTGGGGAAGAGTCAACATGGCTTTTGTAAAGAGAAATCATGCCTCACCAATCTATTAGGATTCATTGAGGAGGTCAACAAACATATGGACAAGGTGATCCAGTGGATATAATGTACCTGGTCTTTCAGAAAGCCTTTGACAAGGTCCATCACTAAAGGTTCTTAAGAAAATTAAGCAGTCCTGGGATAAGAGGGGAGGTCCTCTCATGGATCAGTAACTGGTTAAAAGACAGGAAACAAAGGGTAGGAATAAATGGTCAGTTTTCAGAATGGGGAGAAGTAAATAGCAGGGTCCCCCAAGGATCTGTACTGGGACCAATGCTGTTCAACAAATTCATAAATTATTTGGAAAAACAGATAAACAGTGAGGTGGTAAAGTTTGCAGACAATATAAAATTACTCAATAAGATTAAGTCCAAAATAGACTGCAGAGAGCTACAAAGGGATTTCACAAAACTAGGTGACTGGGCACAAAATGACAGATGCAATTGAATGTTGATAAATGCAAAGTAATGAACATTGGAAAACATAACCCCATGTATGCATACAAAATGATGGATTCTAAATTAGCTATTACCACTCAAGCAAGAGATCTTCGACTCACCATGGATAATTCTCTGAAATCTTCTGCTCAGTGTGCAGCAGCTGTCAAAAAGGTTAACTCAATGTTAGGACCCATTAGGAAAGGGATAGATAAGAAGACAGTAAATATAATGCCACTATACAAATCCATGGTATGCCCACACCTTAAATACTGTGTTCAGTTCTGGCCACCCCATCTCAGAAAAGATATATTCAAATTGGAAGCAGTACAGAGAGGGACAACAAAAATGATTAGGGGCATGGAACAGCTTCCATATGAGGAGAGATTAATAAGACTGGGACTACTTAGCTGGGAAAAGAGACCATTAAAGGGAAATATGAGAGAGGTCTATAAAATCATGAACGGGGAGGAAAAAATGAACAAGGGAGTAATATTTACCCCTTCACATAACAACAGAACCTGATGAAATTAATAGGCAGCAGATTTAAAACAAACAAAGAAAAGTATTTCTTCACACACCTCACAGTCAATCTGTGGAACTCACTGGCAGGGAAAGTTGTGAAAGCAAAAAGTAAATTGGGTTCAAAAAAGAATTAGATAAGTTCATGGACAATAGATCCATCAAAGGCTACTAGCCAAGCTGGTGAGCAATGCAACCTAAGCCTCTTACTGCAAAATGCTGCTTCTGGATAACTGGGGATGGACTACTTGATAATTGCCCTGATCTGTTCATACCCTGTGAAGCATCTGGCATTTGCCACTGTCAGAAGACTGGGCTAGATGAAATGTAGGTCAGACCTAGTCCAGCTGTTTTTATGGGCATGAGCTTTGAGGAGCCAGTAAGCTGCTGCTGCTGCTGCGGGTGGTGGTTCAAGAGTTGGCCTGCTGGCCGCTCCAGCCAATCATTTGGTATACACAATCAGTCAGTCTGCTATACTGATGATGCTGCCTAGAGACTAGCTGTGCTGCAGATCCTGATTCCTAAGACTGGAAAACAGAACTGGTAAACTATCCTGCGTAGCAACATGCATAATTATAAACTCACAAGCACAAAACAAATTCATTTATACACAATTTAAATTCTACTTTGTGTGTAGTACAGTTCTCTAAATTATATGTTTAAAAATTACATAACAGAAGGGCACAAACTTCCAGAAATGTACATTCTTACAAATGACTACCAAAAGACCAGAAAACAATCTACAGTATTGCTATGAGTTGCAATGTAATTAAGCCTGATATTATAGTCTTGGAAGGATTATATTTTTATCAATAAATGTCAATAGACGCGGATTTCACCATAGACATGCAACCAATAATCATCAAAATGCATAGATATAGATTGGCAAAGTAAGAAAAACGCTGCTTGAGAACTCATTAGAGTTTGATTTAAGGTTATTTACTTTGTATATTGTGACATGATGTTGACAATTTGTGATTTAATGGTTATAAAGGTTTAACATTTTGAATTAAATAATTATTGTCTGACTCCCCCCATAGTTTGTCCCCTCCATAAGAGAGAGAGCATGTGGGGAGCAGAGAAGGCAGACTGAAGGTAGGTATTGGGGAATGTGATGTGGCAGACAGGATGAATGTGATGGGTAGGAAACTGTGAGAGGAGAGAAGAGAAATATGCAGAGGAAAGTGAATGTAGGAGAGCACTGGGGGCAGGAGACTTTGGGGAAGAATGGAGGGACAATGTGAGCAGCCTATCCTGTTGAGCTAGGGAAATGGCAGCTTCCTGCAGTCTGTGAATGGGGAGACAGCATTTGTGCGGGTATGTATTCCAGGTTGAATTTTGAATTTGAGATTATCACACACAAAATTGGGGATGGTGATTTCTCCTGAAAGGTGGGAAAAATGAGAAGGGAAACAATAATGTGATTGCTTTTGTTTTGTTTTGTTTTTAATCTGAGCATTTGGGGGCAACTGACTAATGATTTTTGGATCCTTGGGTACACATTACTCAGGCTAGGTCTACACTACCCGCCTGAATCGGCGGGTAGAAATCGATCTCTCGGGGATTGAATTATCGCGTCTCGTCGGGACGCAATAATCGATCCCCGAATCGACGCTCTTACTCCACCAGCGGAGGTGGGAGTAAGCGCTGTCGACGGGGAGCCGCGGAGGTCGATTTTGCCGCCGTCCTCACAGCGGGGTATGTCGCCTCCGATAGGTCGAATTCAGCTACGCTAGTCGCGTAGCTGAATTTGCGTATCTTAAATCGAGCCCCCCAGTAGTGAAGACCTGCCCTAACATTGGTGCCCCATTTCTAGGCCTGTGATGTCCAAAGGAAATCACAGACATTATGTTAAAATATTCAGAGTAAGGGAAGGAACTCTGAGACACTTTTGTCAAAAACTGATATCTGCACATTCAGGTTATGTTTACACTGGAGCTGGAAGTTATAGCATCCACCTCCAAGAGACATTCCCATGCTACAAGTGTAGCCATGGCAGCGTGAGCAGCAAAGGGGTGAGCTGCTCTAAATATGATCCCATTTGAGATCGTAGGCAGGTATTTCTTTTAAGATTTGTACATTCCATTTGTCTGGGGAAAAAAACCTTCCTAAATTTGAAATTCATAGCACCCCCCTTACAAAAAGGGTTTAACACATTTTTATGAAGGGAATAACCCCCAAGAGTAATTGTAAGGGAGTGTGGTATTATGGAGTGGTAACTTAGAGAATTATGGATGCTTTTATAAATCATGTCAAATAGCCTTCAAATTTTTTTTGAAAAAATTCAAAGTAATGATTCTCTTGTTAATATACGTATAATTATGCATTTATTTCATTCTGTATTGATTCATTAAGGCAAATTCACTTTAAGTATGGTCTGTGCTTATTGTTTTGTCTATATGTGTAATTTATGATCCTCTTACACAATGTAATTTCCAAAACAAATAGCTTATTTCAATTTCATGTTTTATAGCTATAAAAAATGGACAAAGGTTTTTTTCATTTTGCTAACTATGGTAGTCTATCAGTGTCAGGCTCCTCCATTTCCAGAAGGCAGCTTTTGCCCAGTGGCAGCTCAGGCTCAAACAAAGAAAATAGCATTGTGAAGATAATCACTTGAAACTCCTGCAATGTGCCAAGCCATATGGAAGTCCTCATGGTAGATGCCCTATACCTAATCTTGTGGGAAAACTAAAGAATAATGGATATACTGATGTTGAGATTTGCCAACACACCAACTTCCCAAACCTTTGCATTCTGAAATGTTTACATCAAAATGGTTAACATCTTAATGTATTTCATTAGAGCAAAACAGGAAAGCAACTGGGAGCTGCACCTTGTGGCAGATGTAAAGATGCTACCACTATTTTTTGCCTTTGACTGCATCAGCTATGCTTGCTGGGTATCTGTGTACATCAGGGATATGAAGCTTCTGACAAGAGGTTAATTATTTTGATATAAACATCCCAGAATGCAAAGGTTTGGGAAATTACTGTTCCAAAATTGGTGACAGGTTTCATATTGGTAGCCATGTGAGTCTGTATCAGCAAAAACAATGAGGAGTCCTTGTGGCACTTTAGAGACAAACAAATTTATTAGGGCATAAGCTTCTGTGGGCTAGAATCCACTTCATCGGATGCATGAAGTGAAAAATACAGGAGCAGGTATAAATACATGAAAGGATGGGCATTGCTTTACCAAGTGTGAGGTCAGTTTAACAAGATAAATCAATTAACAGCAGGATACCAAGGGAGGAAAAATAACTTTTGAAGTGGTAAGAGAATGGCCCATTACAGACAGTTGACAAGAAGGTGTGAGTAACAGTAGGGAGAAATTAGTATTTGGGAAATTAAGTTTAGGTTTTGTAATGACCCAACCACTCCCAGTCTTTTATTCAGGCCTAATCTGATGGTCTCCAGTTTGCAAATTAATTCCAGTTCTACAGCTTCATGTTGGAGTCTGTTTTTGAAGTTTTTTTCTTGAAGAATTGCCACTTTTAGGTCTGTTATTGAGTGACCAGAGAGATTGAAGTGTTCTCCTACTGGTTTTTGAATTTTATGATTCCTGATGTCAGATTTGTGTCCATTTATTCTTTTGCGTAGAGACTGTCCAGTTTGGCCAATGTACATGGCAAAGGGGCATATTAATTAATAGACTGACCTCACACTTGGTAAAGCAACCCCTATCCTTTCATGTATTTATACCTGCTCCTGTATTTTTCATTTCATGCATCCGATGAAGTGGATTCTAGCCCATGAAAGCTTATGCCTTAATACATTTGTTAGTCTCTAAGGTGCCACAAGGACTTGTTTTTGTTCCAATTTTGTTCCAAAATTGCGGAATCTGTGCAATACATCCTATACATTCTCAAGGGCATTATTGAGCTGGGAGAGTTAGTTGTTGTTAGACTTGTTGCATCATTGTTTGCTACTGCATTTTGACATAGATTCATAGGGTTAGAAGGGTCATCTATTTCTCCAAAGTTCATGAGCTGTTTGCGCATGAAAATCATGCTGTGGCACAGTCTAGAAATAAATTCAGCAGTCTGGACAGACATGGCACCTGAAAAACAGTAAACTTTGATAGCAAAGTAAAAGGGGGTATAGTGAATTTCACTTTGAAATTATAAGGTTTGGCTAGAAGGTTCATCGCTGCTCATGAGCATTCAGCTATCACAGCTTCCATGAAGGTAATGTATGATATGGGAGACTCAGACATTTCACAAGGAAAACACAAGGAGGCTGCACCATGTCACATGCAATGTGATGAAGGAGATGTAAATAAGATTGTTCTTGCCATCGCCGACTCCATGACAAACCCATGTGATTTGAAAGCTGACTTGATAGCACTCATCAGTATTGCAACTGGCATTGTTGCACCAGCAGAGGTTACCAACAAGCCTGTTACTTTGAATGATACTGGAATCAAAACAAAGTTTGTGGAAGACAGATTCAATTCATGTACCAGTGGATTGTTTGAACCACTTAAAAAGCTCAGCATTAAGACATTCATATCTATAAGCAAAAAGATCAGATTGAAAGTTAGTAGTGATAAGACAGTGACTATCGATGCAGATGGGGGTTGTTTAGCTATCTTGTAGTAGCTCCACAAACAGGAGAGACTGATCTGTAGGAAACTAGAGCAAAAAACTTCAAAGAGTAAGCTATTCTATGAATTAGAAAAAGAAACGGAGTCAGTGTATCAACTACCAGCATCCACCATGCCCACAGCTTGGATAGTGGATGGCATGGTGGTTATACAAATGGTCAGACAAAGAGGTGCAACTAGCTTTGCAGAACTTGCTGAACTGGGCTTCAAAATAGTTCACCAGCCCCTAAAGAGTTATGAGAACTGCAAAGGAGTAGATATCTTTGATCAATAAAGCACATCTGGTAAAATTTTTGTCAGAATCATGGTGCTATGTGACAGAAATTTTACTTGGCCCAGATCAGAAAATAGTTATTGCAGATGGATTCAAAGACATCTTCACCCATCTATGGTCCGAGTTCTGGAAGCAACGTAGGAAGTAGTCCAGGGTGACAGCAGCAAGGTTAGGGAAGCTGCAGACCTTAACTGTTCACTGCAGGGCCTTGGACTTGAACCCAGAGTACAGGGTGGGTCTGGGTTCCCCCACCAACCACTGCAGAGTGCTATTGTTAAGTATAGTGGATATGAAGACAGCCGGAGTAATTGCTGGAGTGACATAGAGCAGCGGGCATGAGGACTGCCTGATGCTGCTTGTGGAAGGGAAAACCAGTTAGTGATCTGGCCAGAAGGCTGAGTCATGAAGAGGAAGCTGCAGCTCCTGGAGTGAGATAGGGGCCACAGAAGGAGCGAGAGAGACAGAGAGTGACAGAGTGCAACTGAAGAAACGGGCAACAGCTTGGCAGAGCTAAGCCCCAGTATAGCCAGGAAGAGACACCACCCAGAGGTGAGTAGAGTGCCCCATAACACTCAAATGAATACGGTCATTGCCCGTCACTGAGAAGGAGTCCATTGGTGGTTTATAGTGTTTTTCTAGCACCATGATGTGCAATAGTATACCTGACTTCTATTATAATGAAAACATTTAAAACTTCTGTCAATGAATAATCTATGCCTTTAACCATACAAAACAAAAGGCCAACTTTTGTTAAATAATGAGCCTCATTAATAATTTGTATTAAACCATTTGTATGAGTAGAATTTGTTTTTAACCTTTTAAAATAAATTAATTCCCATTTTACTGGTCATTTTTTTCTTTCAGGCTTGTCTTAAGTACATTTTTGTGGCCTTTTCACTGTGTGCCCAAAAATCTTGGACTGGCATACCTTGCTACTTTACAATACTACATAAATGAGTACCTAAGGGACACTTCTATCAAAATAGAATAGTTGTTTTCTGTAATGGGGATGGGGAGTGCTATGTTGCTAAACATTTTCAGCCTCAGCCCCCTAGCTACTAGGGAGTTGACTTCAGTTTGATTATAAATAGGGAAATTCCATTATGAATTTGCTTTACTGTATATGGGACACTAGAAGTCTCTGGTGTTTTCAGAATTCTTGCTTTCTTAGAGACATAATTCATAGAAACACAGTACATTAAGGTGCTAGGAATTTTTTGAAGTGTAAAATGTGGATTTTAAAATAATATTTTTTCAAAGACATTTAAATTACTGAAGTTTTGCTGAACTGTGGAGTTGTGAAGTCTGATGTTCATACTTTTGTGGAGCCAAAAGCTTTAATAGTAATAACAGATTATACAATATATATATTAATTTGGGAATTATACATTTTGTTCCCAATTTTTAGTTAGTTCTCTAATTGTCTTTCCAATATTGGGGTCATAATTGCACTAATTAAGAAATCCTAGCTACATGATTGTACCCATAAACTAGACATCGAGGTATCTACATGGGTTATGCATGTGTGCAATTAACTGTGCCTGAAATTTTGCACCTGTATTTATTTGCAGTATCAAATTACTTCAGTCATATTTGTGACCCTTTCTGAAAGATTTTGGCCTTCACGTACAGTGACACAAGCACAGTTTCCATTCCGTTAGGTGGTATATTTCTTTCCATTGACACCAAGTCAAAATATTTAAACTAATATAAACATGAACAGCATGGTCCTTTCTAGCAGTTTTGGAATTTAAAATAGATTATAAAGAAATACCAGTGGAAACTATGCACAATAATATCCTGTCACATTCAAATAATAGGTTGTATATTTCTGTTCAGAACTGATTCTGTCACTGGAGCAGTTTGCTCATTCTTCTATAATTAGGTCTGTACACCTTATCATTTTAGTTTTGAATAGCAGATTGAAGACTTTAACCCAGCTGTAAGAAAGAATGCTTTAAGGAAGACACCAAGAACAAAAAGCATTCTAATAAAATCTGCTAAATATATCATCAATATATAGAGACTTGTTAGCAATATTTTTGTTACAATTATTGGGTGAAATATGCTCTCAGTTGCCATGTAACTTGCAGTTGAATTAGTTTTGTGAGTCACCTTTAAAATCTTTGACTGGCAGACATGTAAAATAGAGATGGGTGAAATTTTCCAGCTGAAACTTTTTTTTGGCAACAAATGCAGAATTGTTGAGACCAAAATGTTTAATTAAGTCATGTCAAAAAAACTTTTTTTTAATTCAAAGCAGCTTTTAAAAAAAGTTTTAAAAATAAAATGGAAGGAAGCTTAAAATTGTTTTAAAAATGCTAAATCATAATGAAATGTTTTGTACAATTTGAAATTATTTCTATTCTATTTTAATTGTTGATACACTAAAAATGTTGGGTAAACAATGATTTTTTTAATTTTTGGGAATTACTAGTGAATTAAAATGAGTTATTCACACAGCTCTAATATAAAGGTTGTCTCCATCACCAGTTAAAGGAACTTCTAACTAAAACATTTTAAACAATTCCATTTACCTATTTATTATTAATAACCCATTAGAAGATCAGTCCTGCATGTGTTCTAGATATGTAACTCATACTGAAGTCAATTTAACAAAGTCTAAATTATTTAGTTTATTTGAATAATATTCCTTTAATCTACTACAGATTTATCACATGCTGCACTTAAAGAAAAAATACAATACAAAGTATATGTCTTTAGGATTATTTCTATCAATATGCAGCAAAATTTCAAACAGAAATGTAAGTATTATTATTCCAATTTTTTAAATGGGAAAACAGAAGAAGAAGTAACCTTCACAGGAAATCTGTGTCAGAGCCAGGAACAGAACTTGCTCTTCTGACTCCCAGTTTTGGGTCTTAAATACAAACCATCTTATTAGATGCAAATGGCTCATCCAACTGACTAAATATTAACCCCTTGCAACACTCCTCTCACCTTCAGAGGGCCTCCACATGTTCCAGTGCAGTGTTGCAGAATTTTCAGTTTAGCACCCTCTTAGCCATTCTGGTTCCACAGTGATCTGCCATTTTCCATAGCCTAGCCCTCCAGCCAGGTCACCACTTAGTCCATTCCCCTTCCAGAATAAAGGAAAAATTCCCAAAATAGGAAGCTCAACATCTAATGCCCTTCAAGCCCATTTCCCAACATCTACATGGAACTTCTTGGCCTCTTTTACACTTTTAAAACCCATCCACTCCCTCTTGGTCTGGGATAGAAGCTGGGGAACCCAGGTCTGCCCTTTCTTGTGGGTTCCAGCCAGGTACTCTGTTTTTGGCAGATAAGTTTGTTTCTTTGATCCCTCCACCACTTCCTTGAGCTGCTCCTTCACCCCATTTGTTGATATCTTCATCAAGTTTCCGGACTCTGTTATTCTGACCTGGATCTCGGTGAAGGTGCTTTCTCAAAGACCACTCAGAGCTCTTCTCTGCAGCAGCAGAGCAGTCACTCTGCTCTGTCTCTTGCTTTTGAGCAGTCAATATCTCCCTTCTTGAAACAGGAGCTCCCCCTCAGCCCTATTCCTGGAGCTGGGGTTTATATGTCAGGCCTCTTCCCTTGGAAAAGTCAGCTGCAAGGCCACTCCATCACATCTCCACTGTGAGGATAGAAAGGCTCTTGAAAGGGAGAAGCAACAGCTCTGTTTCCCACATCCACTGATGGAATCTCTTCTTCACCAACAGGGCATGCTGAAAGGGGATGGTGAGCCATATAACATACATGACATGCTTCACTTGAAAAGAGTGAGTTTCCATCCAGGATGGCTGGCATGAGTTAATGTTGCACGTTCAAGGCCTCTCAAGGGGAAGAAACAATAGGATGCATTCATGTCAGGAGCTCATGAGGGATCCATATTGCCAATGGGGAAAGCGATCAGCATGAACCAGGTGGGACCTCCTTCTGGAGGACCCCAATAGCTATAAAATTGGAATCCGTTTTTCCCCATAGATCCTCTTCCTTCATATTGTTTCTTCACCTTACCCTCTGCCCCCTCTGATATGTGCAGTCCCCCTAGAATGGGCAAAGATAATAGTGTAGACCATGAGGCACAGCTTGTGAGTAGAATACAGACACTTCGGAAGGGTATGAGTTCATACCTGAGTACATACCTGACACAGCTCTCTACTTTCCCAAGCTGTGCCCTGCCTACACTCCTATTTTTAGCTGTGTAGTGTCCCATAGCCACCCCACTGTTGCAGCCTTTCCCCACTGCAATAAAAGACATCAGATAAAGGTTCTGCCAACTCCCCACTACTGGAGCCCTTCCCCACCACAGGGAAAGGCTCTGGCAGCAGGGAAAGACACCAGCAGGAAGGAGGCAGTGGGGAAAAGGTCGAGCAGCGGGGATAATTGGGATAATAATACTTACATCGATTTTTAGAGGCCAATAATATTATTAATTATTACTATTAGCTACTGGTGACTTTCCTCACTGCCTCCCCTCTGCCAGAGATTTTTACTGATACATGATACTACACAGTGCAGTGTGGATGCAAAATGTGATTTTCACTGTGACATGTAGCTACATGTGCACTACATGATGACACCAGTGGTATGTGATCAGGGCTGGCTCCAGGCACCAGCGCAGGAAGCAGGTGCTTGTGGCGGCCCATGGAAGGGGGTGGCGAATCTCTGGTGGTGGGTACCTCAGTCCCTCAGAAGGAAGGACTGGCCGCCGAATTGCCGCCAAAGAATGAAACCATGCGGTAGAGCAGCCACCGAAGTGCCGCCAATTCCAGCTTTTATTTTTTCCCCTTTCTTTCTTTCTCTTCACTGCTTGGGGTGGCAAAAAACCTGGAGCCAGCCCTGTATGTGGTATAGATATAGCCTTTGAGGCTGCAAATCCATCCTCAGTGGACGCATGCAGCAGGAACTACAAGTGACAAAAAAAACCAAAAAACAACCAAACAAAATTACCCTCCTGGGCATTGTTTCATGGGAGACGAGCATTTAGGTCAACAAGACCCTGTTCCAACAAAGCCTTTAACGTCAATCATATGAGTTTCATACTGAAATACAAGAACGACCTGTGCTCAGGGTTTTACTCATGCTTAGGTGCTTTGAGAGACCAGGACCTAAAAAGAAAGAAAATCCTATGTTAATATCATCTCAATGTAATTGAGACAAACAAAACTTGGGAATGTTGAAGTATTAAATAGGTCAAGCAGTCAGAAACCAGTTAATGGGGGTAGTTAGGAGATAGCTGGAGAACTGTAAGTTTCCAGCTTATTTTTGCGTAAATGTTCCCTTTTGTAAACAGACACAGGTCCTAAAATTTAAAAAGGGTTTGCACAAATGTTAATTCATGCTTGTGTGTGCACCTGCATGTGCATAACACCAGACATGGATGCAACTCTGGGATTTGTACCTCTGCAAACCTGACTTGCACAAACATCATCTGTCTCATACAAGTAACTCTGGGCCAGGTAAAAGTGCATGCACACTTGTAAAAATATTAGCTTAATGTCTACTTCACACAATCTACCGTTGAATTTCATAACTTCAGCAATGTACTTGGCCTGATTGTACCTGCAGAATGAACCACGTAAGATTCATGAATTTGTTAGTCAATATAGATTAACTTGTGTTTTTCTGCTCTGAAAAAAGAGACCTTAATTGTCCACTACTAGCAGCCTAAAAAAATTAATTAGAAGGTAGAGAAAACAAGCTACTATATTTCATAGAATTGATTTCAAGTATAACAACTGTGATACCACATTCTCCCCAAAGAAGCTATAAGTCTATCAGGGAGGAAAACCCAACAAACTAATTCTCTGGCAGTGATATTCATGCCCAGTTCCTATTACATATTTAAGGTCAAATCTAGAGCTGAGGTGCACACACGTGGCTCCCACTGTATTCCGGTGTCCTGTGCTGGGTTCTCAGCAAAACTTGCCAGTTCGAATAGTAATTCTATAGTCCTACTCTGATGCTGAAACCACGTATTCTAATCTACAGAGCATTTTCATAAAAGATAATGCATATCTCCAACGATTGTCATAATTACATTAAACCCATTTAAACCTCTGATTACTGTAATGAAAATGTGAATTGTTTTACAGATCAGACAGAGCAGCTTCCAAAGCCCATGTAATGGCTTAATTCAATTGACAGTATCATTAATGCACACTTTAAAACAATTTAGAAAAGTTCCTAGTAGAGGCAGCTCCCACTATGATTTTAGTCATGTTGCTACCTTAGTTTCACTGTTATTGCTTCAGACTTGTTCAAAGCCAAAAAGTATAATTTTACGACTTTCCTCCTTCCCCCCCCCATCCCACACCCTTTTCCCCCTTGTGATATATTGATAATGCTTGGGTCATTTTTAACATTTAGTGACAAACACCCAGATAAAATGATTGATGTGAGAGTGCACATTTATCTTTACATCACTTTAAGAGGAGAAAGTTAGCTTGCAGGTTTGCTTATACTCATGTGCATATTCTGCCTGACTACTTGAGGAGCTCTATTAATCTTTATCCTCCATTTATGTCTTTTACAACCCTGGAAACATATAAAGACCCTGGGACTGTGCCTGTCAGCTGTGAATCCTACAGCAAAGAGAACTTTATACCTCTACTTTTAGGTAGCTTGAATTTATTCCTCTGGGAAAGGCAATAACCCTGTAGTTAGTGAAGATTTCACCTTCATAAATTCTTCACAACATCATTTATGGCTGTAAAGCCTCATAAAAATAGAGGAAAAACATTCAAATTTATGTTCTGATTCAGCACAAAAGTTTTGAGGAGCAAACTCAAATCCAACATGCATTACAAGAATGGTGAGAACTTTGGGAAAGGAGTAATCCATCTGGAAAGTTGAATTTAAAAATATATTTGCATATACATACACACGTATATGCATACAATCCATACTAGTGACCCTGTAACAGAAAGTTTAAATGAAGTAAATGGAGACCCCTCCCACTCTTCCAATGAGCAAAAGTAAACATGTAAGGCTGAGGCTATCTACTGGGGGAAAAATAAATAGGATTTAATTTTAATAGGGATTGAGCATATAAATTCTCCAGGCACCTTTCAAAATTCTCATCTTAAATGTTCTGTTTTTATTCTGGCTGGCTCTTTTTTGTTAGTGACCAGTTTGGGATATAAGTGAAATAAATTGCCAATAACAAAATAATAATAGTAACACAACACAACATATTCTATCCAGATGTCCCAAGGCACTTTAATAACTGTATGGAGATCACTTACTCACCTGTGCTAAACAAATACCTGTTGGCTGGAATGCCGCATCACCAATATTATGCATCAGAGAAGTGCCTTCTAAAAAGTGCTCTTTTTTTAAGAATACATAAAGTTTATCTTTTCCTGTCCCATTCCACTGATTTTTTGAAGTACCTGAAGATCCATGCACATACAGAAGGGTAAAGTACTCAGGAAGAGGCTGTATTAACTGAAGCTAATCCATTAACACATTGGAACTTGGGGTCACTAACTGTGTGTTGCTTTCCTGATAGGCCAGAGAGGAAATTTGAAACTATCTATTCCCTTAACCATGTTGATGTGAGGTGGGATTTTCACCTCACATAGGATCACAGAAGTGTAGGACTGGAAGGGACCTCAGTAGGTGATCTAATCCTGTCCCCCTGCATTCAAGGTAGAACTAAGTAATAACTAGACCATCTCTGATAGGTGTTTGTCTAACCTGTTCTTAAAAGTCTCCAATGATGGAGATTCCACAAATCCCCCTAGGTAATTTGTTCCAGTGCTTAACTAACCTGACAGGTAAGAAATTTTTCTAATGTCCAACCTAAACCTTCCTGCTGCAATTTAAGCCAATTCCTTCTTGTGTTATTCCTCAGGGGTTAAGGAGAACAATTTTTCACCCTCCTCTTTGTAACAACCTTTTATGTACTTGAAAACTGTTATGCTGTCCCCCCTCAGTCTTCTCTAATCCAGACTAAACAAATCCAGTTTTTTCAATATTTCCTCATTAGTCTATTTCCTAGAGCTTTAATCATTTTTGTTGCATTTTTGCTTTTGTTGCTTCTCTCTGGACTTTCTCCAATTTGTCCACATCTTTCCTGAAACCCAGAACTGGACACAATATTCCAGCTGAAGCCTTATCAGCATGGAGTAGAGTGGAAAAATTACTTCTAGTGTCTTGCTTACAACACTCCTGCTAATACATCTCATAATTATGTTTGATTTTCCCTCCCACAAGTGTTACACTATTGATTCATATTTAGCTTGTGATCCACTCTAACCCCCCAGATCGCATTCTCCTTCCAAGGCAGTCATTTCCCATTTTGTATGTGTGAAATTCATTGTTCCTTCCTAAGTGGAGTACTTTGCATTTGTTCTTATTGAATTTCATCCTAGTTACTTCAGACCATTTTTCCAGTTAATCCAGATCATTTTGAATTTTCATTCTCTCCTCCAAAGCACTTGCAACCTTTTCCTGCTTGGTAATCATCTGCACACTTTATAAGTGTAGTCTCTATGCAATTATCTAAATTAACAGTCCCCAAACGAATTACCTCATGCACCCGCCTTACCTTTGTCTGTGCCCCATGCACTCTCCCCCCAGAGCCAGGAGCAGGGCTGCAGCTCCGGGAGAGGGGGGATGCAGACGGGGGAAGGGGACCACAGCTGGGGCCACACCTGGGGGTGGGAGAGAAGCCTCAACTGGGGGCCGAGGCTGGCAGCCAAGACACCTGGCCTGGGGCCAGCAGCCACGGTGGGGAGCGGGGCCCCAGGCGTGGGGCTGGCAGCCAGGGCCCCGGGTGCTTCCTCCCCACCCACACCTCCCGTGAGGGCTGGTCCAGGCCCCAGCCGTTTCCCCCTGAACATTTCTCTGTGCCTCCCTAGGGTGGAACACCTCACAATTTGGGGACCTCTGATTTAAATCATTGATGAAGATATGGAACAAAACCAGACCCAGGGCTGATCCCTGAGGGACTCCACTAGATATGCCCTTCCAGCTTGACTGTGAACCACTGATAACTAGTTCTTGGGAACAGTTTTCAAACCAGTTATGCACCCAACTTGTAGTAGCTTCATCCAAGCTGTCTCTTGCTAATTTGTTTATGAGAAGGTCATGTGAAACAGTATTACTAAAGTCAAGATACACCACATCTACCACTTCCTCCCTATCCACAAGGCTTGTTACCCTATCAAAGAAAGCTATTAGGTTGGTTTGACATGATTTGTTCTTGACATCCATGCTGATTGTTACTTATCACCTTATTATCTTCTAGGTACTTGCAAATTGATTGCTTAATTATTTGCTCCATTACCTTTCCATGTACTGGAGTTAAACTGACTTGTCTGTAATTCCCCAGGTTGTCCTTATTCCCCTTTTTATAGATTGGCACTATATTTGCTCTCTTCCAAGCCTCTAGAATATCTTCCGTCTTCAACAAGTTTCCAAAGATAGTGGCTAATGGTTCATATCAGTCAGCTCCTTTTAATGGTAAAATTTCAATTAGTGTAAATGGGAGCAAAGAGTTCTTTGGAAAATTCCATTCATACTTGGTCTTTTTTTTCCTAAATCAGACTTTGAAATGGAACAGATTGCAAATGCTTTCAATTCTAAATCTATATACCTATTTGTAGGCAAAAATGACCTTACGAGAACACTGAGTGATTCATTTATCTAGGAAGTGACTAGAGTTACACTTTTTAAAAAAAAGTTAATTAGTTTCTGTATCATTAGTAGACAATAAAGAATCACTTTTGTTGGTTTAAAGAAATTTGTATAGGTGTGAGTTTCACTGACAGGCAACAACTAATTTATGGGGTCACTAGAAGTCATCAGTAATAGGCAAATGTAAAATTATAGGAACGCATCCAAATTATTAAAATAATAGAGTAATTATATATACAGGAGTATTGTAACTAGATACATTAACTAACAAATCAATCAACCTTTGTTGAGGACGGTATAGCTTAGGAGAATGATAATTACTATGGAAATTTATATTTATAGCTCATTGGTTTGAATACATTCCTGGACAACAAAAATTAAGAGCTGTTATGATCTAATAGCATTCCAGTGATTGATCTGAAATGAACTGGTGATTTTGGTGAACCACCTCAAACATGACTACTATAATTAAGATACACGGAACCCTTTATGCAAACATCAGCAGAAAGCAAAAACTCAGATGTGACAACCCATTCATGGTCATTCCAAGGAAGGGATGAGGTCTGTTGGCAAAGTGCCTATTGGAAAGCTGAGATATATATGCTGCATAAATAGCATCAGTCCAGATTGAGAACTTTAACTTCAAACCCAGACTGATGCTTTTGAAAGTAACAGAGGACTAAACCAACTCTGCATTTGGCAGACTCAGGTTTCTAGAAAAAACTCTTTGCAAACTGTGGTCAGTATATGCATTTAAGAATGTAGCACAATTTAAGCTACAGATTAAATGGAAGTTGTCATGAAAATGTGAGAGCATTAATGATTCAGACAGGGGCCAGAGTTCTCCCCTCTTCAGAAAATTAGATATAGTAATTAAATGGAATGCTTATGTTTCTAGGTTTGTTGATTACATGAAATCTGTGATACAGAGTAGAAAATTCACAATGAGTAAAATTCTAAAGGATCTGTTGCCCAGTTCACACCAATGGATGGAAGGGACAAAACCTAGGGACATCTCTGCTGGAGCTACTGAAAAAGTAAGTCCTGCCAGTGTTCCGCATTTCCACTGATGCCATGGAAGTAACTTCATAGGAGTTCGGTTTCTATGTATGAGAAAGCTCTCACTCACTTTCTCTCTCTCCACTGCATCATTTACCCAAAAAAACTTCAGTAATTTAGCATTAACATTTACCTCTCCCCTCCCATTGCCCTCTATCCCTGAAGAAGGATTTCAGGGGAAGTGCCTATTGGACAAGTCCCAAGCCACATTGCCATAGAGGTGCAAGGGACCATGAAATCCAGAAGTTAGTGGCTAAGATTGCCAACCCTCCAGGATTGTCCTGGAGACTTCAGGACAAGTATTAATCTTTAATTAAAGATTGTCATATGATAAAACCTCCAGGAATGTGTCCAACCAAAATTGGCATCCCTAAATAAATCTATGCCTCTGTGGATATCCTGAGACACACAAAGATCTCCTGGAATTTTCTTTTTTTGGAAGTCAAAGGGGAAAAAATCCTGCATCTCTCTTCCCACACTGGAAAAAAATGTAATTAGAAGTTTGAGTTTCCACTCCCTGAGATTCCATTTCCCTGTGCAGGTATAGCCTGTAGTGCTATTCAACAACGTCACAGCCATTGAGAGGTGATCCTGCTTCATCCACCTGTTTTGCCGTTGAGGCCTTGTACTGTGTTGTGTTGTGCTGGGCTGCACTTTGTCTGGTACCTCGCCTTCGACCTTACTGCCATGGGTGACCCCTACCAGGAGTACAGGACTCCAGATGGCATTGGTTTTAGGGTATTAAGTATATGCAAGCTTCTCCATCACATCAAGGTGGCAGCCCAAGGAGAAGTGTAGTGCAGATAATGAGGTTCTAAAAGATCAGCATCCAATCTGTCAACAATGTATGAAAGTTAACTCACAGGTCGAAACATTTCACAACAAATCATAGTAACCTGTCAGCACCTAGAGATGTTCAAGTCCCTTTTATTCATATTCTTACATGTGCTCAAATAGGGCCAAATTACAGTCAGTGTAAAAACTCCCAGTCACTTCATTCAGTTCCTTGCTGTGTACTTACCTGACATCAGTTTTTGTTCTCAGAACTCTATCTAAATATGAACCAACATCTGACTTTTTCCACAGAGAGGTGAAAAGGGGCTATTAAAATATTTCACTCCAGGCTCACAGAACCCTTAGTACAGCTGTGAATATATTTATAATTAATTATACATTAATGCATTTTGGGGCTAATTTTCCATTAAATTGGCTGAAGTCTGTCTGCTATCTTGGACCAGATGTTAAGATCATTTTGCTCTGAAGGGCTCTGAATTAAGTGAAGTTAATTATCCCCAGCGGAAGACTCATCTTCCTAATGCAGAGCACTGGGGGCAACTACCATACTCTGTAAAATACACCAGGCTGCAATTGATGTCTCTCTTCAGGAATGGTAAAGGGAGATTGTAGCAAATATTATATTCTTAATTGAAATTGAAACCATTTTTCTCTTCTAGACGTGAAATACTTCTTTGGATTAAGTTTAGGCATGAGGGTTACCACTAAGGTAACTTTCAAGTATTGTGCAATGTATTTGAAGATTTAACCTTTTCTTCCACTGCTGGTCTGTGTCCTTATTAGTTTTAGTCTGTCCCTGGGTTCTGTGAAGATAATTTCTAAGAGGTTGGTTCCCTGACTCAGCAACCCTTTCTGTGAGACCAGCCTCTATTATCTTTTCCCTTTGTTACCATCTTTTATATTTGGAAATAGGTAATAACATACACTTTGGCAATGGTACATTCAGAATTTCCCAAACAGCCAATAATTATATATTTGATAAGAACAAATATGTATATATTTACAGAGTATCAGAAAACACAGGAAGAGGTTAGAACTTAAGACACACTTACTCTTACACAAATGACCTTAGAGTTTAACTTCTCCTTAAGTTACTGAACCACAATACAAGTCAAGACATTAATATGCTTAACTAGTTGTAATCCTTATGAGAGTTCAAATTCTGTTCTGACTCCCAAACCTTATATCCTCCCGAAGTGTTTTCAAAATGGAACTTGTTCCCAGAGAGCTGTATTCAGGGCCAACGAGAGGTGGGGAAGCCGGTACAAATTACCGGGGCCTGGCGGTCCAGAAGGGGGCCTGGGGCCCGGTTTCCCCCCCCCCAATTGCCTTACCGGGTCCTGGCAATCCAGAAGGGGGCCCGGGGCCTGGCTTCCCCCCCCCCCCCCACTCGTTGGCCCTGTTTAGCCGGTCCGCCCTTGCTGGGGGGCCTCAAAAAAAATTTTCACCGGGGCCCGAACCCGCTCTTGGCGGCCCTCGCTGTATTCCATCATTTCAACCCCATATGCTTGAAAAACACTCCTCAGGAACAAGAATACAAGCTCAGGCAAGCTCTAGAGCAACCATTCCATAGGTTAATTTAAACCAGTCTTGCAAAATTATCATGAAAAGTTATCAGCTGGGTACAAAATCTACTTGCCCAGATTTTACCAGTAAAGAGAATGAGAGGAAAAAACAAAAACCAACCCCTAAAGATATTTTATCTGATCATCCTGAAAAGTTACTTGCCTTGGGAAGTGGGGGAGCAGAATTCTAAATGATTCAGGGCAGCAGCATTGCATCTGGCTCGCAACATAGTGCTCAAGACTCAAGTGAGGAAAGGCTCCTTTCACCCTTCCCTAATGCTCATCTTGCACACCTCTGCAAGTGCTAGCCTTGCAGTCTGTGGCCCACAATATATAAACAGAAGAGTATATCCAAACTTTTGCACTGTCATGAAAAATGTAATCATTAACGATTTTTAACCACATTCAGATTGGTTACTCCAGGATACCACAGAGAGCACTGGATCTTTAGAAATTCACTTGAAGATTAAAAGTGCAAAGCAAATGAATCAACATGACTTGCACTTTAAGGGAGAACATTGTTTTTTCTTTGAACAGATGTACAGTAGTCAGTCGTGAATGGTATCTATCCAGCTGTGTGGGTATAATATATGCTGCCTCTAGCAAAATAGAAAAACCTAGCATCCGAAGTTCATTACTATTTCTTTTTGAAACTGTGGCTTAGAGGGGAAAAAAATACTCTTCATATTAAAATTATGTTTAACTTACACCATATACCAAAAAACTGACATTAAGCAAGCACACATATTTGCCATGCACTATTTGCATAACTAATTATAGGATCTCTCTATCATAGCCAAAATGGGTTGGATCCTGCAGGATATGAACACCTCCTGTGAAGTGTTGAGTGTCTTCAATTCTCATTGAAATCTACTGGTTAGTGGTTGGTCAGCTCCTTATGGGACTGGGCCCTTGAAGACAATCCATGAGATGCTACTGATATATGCTGAAGCTAATTCAGAAAATTTACTGAGTACAAACCCAATCCAATGAGACTGTTAAGCCATATAACAGTACAGAAGGTGACTACGTAGCACTTTCTGAAAATGAGGTCCCTTTAAGGTGTCACAAGCCTGAAACCCCAAGTAACTTTTGAAAATTGAAGCTATAATATCTATTTTTAAAATAAACATTAGAAAAGAAATTGCTATTTAAATGGGCAAGTTAAAAGTATAAAAAAATTGCCCCTTTCTTCTCTAGTCCTTACACTCTTTCATGGCACTTCTCAACCGGCAACAGAGAGATCATGTTTGCCCTAAATGTGTATGGATGAGAACTGGGTGGGAATTGAACACATGCCACATGCTAAGTAAAACACTGGGAACTTGTGTGAGGACCATAATCACCAATATTTAGTAGTTTTACTTTGGATGCAGGGAGCTCATTGGCAGCTGATGTTCATGTATTCATAGTGGGGTCTGAAAATTGACCTAAAACAACCTGAATGAACGTGAAAATTATTCTCCTTGGGGAGCCCTAATGTTGAACTTACAGCACAGTAGAAACCTACAAGAAAGCATACATCTAATTTCCATTGAAGCAGAAAACAAGCAAATCCCATTAATGAATATATCTTGTGCATTGATCAGCTTGGCATTTTTAACATTCATGTCAATTTCCAATCCCTAGTTTATCTTCTTGAATCTTGTAATATCCCTGCTGACTTCTCTGTCAGAAAGTGCTTGATAATAATTATTGCAGGTTTTGTATATGCTGTTTGTCAATGATAGTGAATATCACATTAAGCAAGGATGAACATATAAAGCTTTTGTAATGCCCAGTTGTGAAAGATTTTAAGCTCCTTCAATTCCATTGTCTACAATAGGATTGGGTCACTCGGCACCCCACAGGAGTGAATCAGACCTTGCAGAGCCAGACCTAAACCTCTGTCTTTGTAGAGCCAGACTGTTCATTACTATGATAAACTTGCCACAGTAAAACAAATATAATTCACTTCCTATTATTCCACTTCTTTTATAAAAAGACTAGCAGCTGCAGAAGTGTCCCTTCTCAATTAATAGCTGTGCTATACTTCTCTTTTAGCATAATTCCTTGTCATTCTAATGAATTAAGATAAGTTAGGTATTAATCTTTCCTTCTTTTATTTACTAGAAACACTCATAGAATTAAATGTGTCTCTCATTGTGAAAACCATTGTGACGGGTTGGATCACAGAAACCCCCCTGGGAGCTGCCACCAGATGTGCAAAGACTACCCCTGCTTCTGCTTTCCCTGCCAGCTCAGGACTCCAGCACCCTGTCTTGCTGAGCCAGACACTCCCGTCTGGCTCCAGACACAGATCCAGGGTCTGAATCTCCTGTCCCAAAGCTGCAGGTTTACCTGAAGACAGCTCACAGTAGTGTGCTTGTCTTTAGCACTCAGATGCCCAACTCCCAATGGGGTCTAAACCCAGATAAATCCGTTTTACCCTGCATAAAGTTTATGCAGGGCAAACTCATAAATTGTTCGCCCTCTATAACACTGATAGAGAGATATGCACAGTTGTTTGCTCCCCCAGGTATTAATACATACTCTGAGTGAATTACTAAATAGAAAGTGATTTTATTAAATACAGACAGTAGGATTTAAGTGGTTCAAAGTATTAACAGACAGAACAAAGTAAGTCACCAAGCAAAATAAAATAAAATGCGCAAATCTATGCCTAATCAAACTAAATACAGATAATCTCACCCTCAGAGATGCTTCAGTAATTTTTTCTCAGACTGGACATCTTCCAGGCCTGGGCACAATTCTTTCCCCTGGTACAGCTCTTGTTGCAGCTCAGGTGATAGCTAGGGGATTCTTCATGATGGCTCCTCTCTCTCTCTGTTCTCTTCCCCCCTTTATATATCTTTTGCATAAGGTGGGAACTCTTTGTCCCTCTGGGTTTCCACCCCCCCTCACTGGAAAAGCACCAGGTTAAAGATGGATTCCAGTTCAGGTGACATGATCACATGTCACTGCAAGACTTCATTACTCACTTGCCAGCACACACATATACAAGAAGACTCACAGGTAAATACAGCCATCTGCAGACAATGGGAGTCATCAAGATTCCAAACCATCATTAATGGTCCACACTTTACACAATTACAATAGGCCCTCAGAGTTACATTTTATATTTCTAGTTTTAGATACAAGAGTGGTACATTTATACAAATCAGATGATCATACTCAGTAGATTATAAGCTTTGTAATGATACCTTACAAGAGACCTTTTGCATGAAGCATATCCCAGTTACGTTACATTCACTTATTACCGTATTTTCTCTAAAACTATCCCAAGTTACATTATATTGACTTATTATCAAGTTTTTATAAAACCATATAGACTGCACAACGTCACAACCATAATTTGTTTTTACAAATTGTGAAGTCTCTTCTGAGCATTTTTTGTGTGTGTAAAAACTGTGTTGGGTTTTGCTTGTTGCTTTTTTCATGAATTTGTCTCAAAACCCGCAGTCATAACTACAGGAGTATGTTTATATGACAGTCAAAATTGTTGTGGAGATCATGGATTAGATTATTTTCTTCATTCCAGTTCCTTTAGACCTTGTGTTCCTAACTCATATTAGGTGCTTTTGAATGTCTCACCTTTAAAGTGAGAAGCCAATTTTCAAACTTTGGTTCCTCAAGTAGTCACTTAGATCCTTATTTATATAGCTAAGTGCCCTTCTCTTCAGAGTGAGGGCATGTCTACACAAGCTGCAATAGTACCCCATGATTTCAGTGTAGAAATAGATGAGCTAGCTTTACTCTAGCTAGCTTAGGTACTGGAGCAATAAAGCATGGTAGTGCGCGGTTCAGTGCGGGCTGCACAAACCCTCTTGGAACCCTGAGTAATTACTCAGGCCACGAGGCTACACCGATGGCCATGCTGCTTCAGCATCAATGCTCCTGTAACTGTGTTAGCTAGACTAAAGCTAGCTCAAGTATGTTTACACAAGTTTCAATCACATCCAGTTATTGCAGCGTAGATATACTCTAAGTGAGCACCCAAAACCCCAACTAGCTTCCTCAATGCAAACTATAAGTATTTACCACTTCTTGAAAGAAGCTCATTTATATGGATTTGAACCTGTTCTAAAACCAATTGAGGTTATTGGAAATCCTCCCTTTGATATAAATGGGCTTTCAGTCAGGCCCATGGCTGTCTAATTAGGTACCCAGGTTTGAAAATTTTTGGGCCTTAATCCTTATAGTGCCAGTCCTATGCAGTGCAAAGCAACTCCTACTAATAAAATTGGAGGAAGATCAGCAACTTGTAGGATAGAGACACGTGAGTTTAAGAAAAACCACAAGTGAGAAAGTTTGGGAAAGAATCGTTATACTTGTGGCTGGATACAGAATGACATTCTCAAGTGAATAGAAATCAGCTAAGCTGCTTAACTGCAAAATCCCCACACAAGCTGACACAGCTGTGATTTCCATATTGGAATCCATCTTGCTATTCTTATTCACATGAATAAATCTTACTCACTTGAATAGCCCCACTGAGTTCAGTTGCTAGACAAGAAGACATCTTTTATGTCTGTTTAAAGTTAAACACAATATTACTTGGAAGCAGCCATTTAGTAAAAAGGTTGTCTGTATTTCCCAAACTAATGAGCAATTAGTTTTTAATGGTTGCTTATTTATTAGAAGTTTCTTTTAAAATAAAAACCTAATAACTCACTGAATTAGAACATAAAACTAAGAAATTATTTTTCAAACATAATGTGTTTTTCCTCATTTCCCTTTCAAATTTCAAAGAATTATTTCAAATTTTCTCTGTCACATTGGTGTCTTGATCTTTTGTATTTTCTCTTACCAGTCACTGGGCTTTAACCATGGTTAATTACTAGTCTTTTGTAAATATATATTGAAGGATAGTAATTTAAACTGCCTTCTGCCTAATTGGATAGCTAATGGGAAAAATTTGAATCAGAGCTGCACAATTGCTATTAGTATGACTTTCTTAAACAGTCTTTGCAATTCAAACACACTTTGTTGGGCATGTGAGTATTGGTATGGTCAAATTAATTGGAAATCATCTACTTAATGGCTTTGGGTTGCTTCCTTATGGTCTAGTGATCCCAAGCTACCAGACAGACCCCTTGTTTGACGGAAGCTACTGTTTAGTTGTTTCAAGCAGTCTGTGCTTAAAGCGAACAAAATCCTTCAACCTCTAGGGAGAGTTATAGTGAAGGCAAAATGGTGTCTGGAGTCTCAACCACCACCTACTCTCAGTATAAAGTGCATGGACAGAGGTGTCCTCTCCCAGTTATGTGTTGCCAATAGCTTTGGTGGGCTGACACGAAGAGGGAAGCCTAAGGACATAAGGCGGTGACAGTTTTACTGAGATGGCAGTTTTTATTTGTCAGCAGAACTGGTTGATAAAAAGGACAATTTGTGAAAAATTTCAGCAAAAAAATTTGTGTGTGTGTGAAAAAAATCAAAATTTGATATTTTCCAACCAGTTCTATTTGTCATATTCAGCAGTACTCTTTACATAGAAATAGGTAAGGAACATCTTTATATGCTATATGTATATATTACTTTAACCTTGATGATATCAAAGTTTAAAGAGTGGCTTAGTAATATATACATTCAAGCAATAAGAAGTTGCCATTGATTATTATATTGGCATTAATGGCAGTTAAGATTGCCATTAGAGGGGGTTTAAATGTGTTATTCAGTTTGTCATGCAAATTGATGGGTGTTACACTATTTTCTGTTGGACCTATTTTAAGATTGTTATGAGAAAGGATTAGTCTTTCTCACTTGTCACAATTTTTGTTATAAGGATGAGCTATCACATTTTTTAATGCTTGATCTATTTTTGTTCTCATATTTTCTCATTCCCCTGACAAAGACCATAGTGAGTGCCAAAAATGGTTCATAATTAATCTATTGCCCTGACAGAGATTGTAGAATAATTAATTTTTAAATGAGTGTGGAACAACAGGGTAGTTTACTATTTTGAGTTGGCTTGCTTATGCTATAAAAAAGGATAATAGAAAACAGTTTAATACTTTCACAAATGGGGCTGAATAGATATTTACGTTTTTGGGCCACTCAATATTTTAGATGTACACAACTTTTTTTCCTTCCAGAAAATGGTTTAGATTCTTTGAAGAATCATTATGCACCACTAAAAGGAACATTTGAGTTTAGAAAAATTAGCAAAGCTGTAATCCTTTAAAAATAATATAGTGTGTGTTTAGGGATAAAGGTAGAATAAGTCAGATTTCTCAGCACCCTACTGTTAGAACATTTGTTGAGAAAAGTACAAACATTACTATGTGCTTTCTCGACAACTGAAGTCTGGTAACTTACCAGGTATGGGAACATTATAAAAGTCTTGCATTGACTCACAGGGAGACAGAAAGTTTTAGATTCAAGAAGTGAGCTATTGTATTTTTAGCAAAGCAATCAAAGATCCCAGTTTAGTGACACAGGAACTGCCATGCTGAATCATATCCAAATTCCATCTTGTCTCCAACAATGGCCAGCACCAGATGCTTCAGAAGGTATAAGAATGCTGCAGTAGGCAGATGTGGGATCTGCAGTTTTCCATGACTAGAGTCAGCTTAAAAGGATTTTGTCTGAGAAAGTTATAAACAACTAAAAAAAAAAAAGACACTTAAAATGATATTTAGTAACCTGAGGATGAAGAAAAACCTTATATTCTTATCAATTATATACTTTGGTCTGGATCCTGCAAATAAATGTATCTGAGCACCAAGGTATGCCCACATAGAACTCTTTGCAGGATAGGGACTTTTATAAGCTAGAAAAATGGCTGAAGATATAAACTTCAAACTTGTCTTGTTTTGTAATTTTAGGATCTGTTCTCTGTGTATTTTTAATGTACTTCAGGGACACATTACTGTATTCTATCTGCTACCCAAGATCCATAAACCCGGAAACCCTGGACGCCCCATCATCTCAGGCATTGGTACTCTGACAGCAGGATTATCTGGCTATTTGGACACTCTCCTCAGACCCTATGCTACCAGCACTCCCAGCTATCTTCGAGACACCACCGACTTCCTCAGGAAACTACAGTGCATTGACGTTCTTCCTGAAAACACCATCCTGGCCACCATGGATGTAGAAGCACTTTATACCAATATTCCACATGAGGATGGACTACAAGCTGTCAGGAACAGTATCCCTGATGAGGCCACAGCAACCCTGGTGGCTGAGCTTTGTGACTTTGTCCTCACCCACAACCACTTCAGATTTGGGGACAACTTATACCTTCAAGTCAGTGGCACTGCTATGGGTACCCGCATGGCCCCACAGTATGCCAACATTTTTATGGCTGACTTAGAACAACGCTTCCTCAGCTCTCGTCCCCTAGTGCCCCTCCTCTACTTGCGCTACATTGATGACATCTTCATCATATGGACCCACGGAAAGGAGGCCCTTGAAGAATTCCACCTGGACTTCAACAATTTCCACCCCACCATCAACCTCAGCCTGGACCAGTCCACACAAGAGATCCACTTCCTGGACACTACAGTACAAATAAGTGATGGTCACATAAACACCACCCTATACCGGAAACCTACTGACCGCTATACGTACCTACATGCCTCCAGCTTCCATCCAAGACACATCATACGATCCATTGTCTACAGCCAAGCCCTAAGATACAACCGAATTTGCTCCAACCCCTCAGACAGAGACAAACACCTACAAGATCTTTATCAAGCATTCGTAAAACTACAATACCCACCTGGGGAAGTGAGGAAACAGATTGACAGAGCAAGACGGGTACCCAGAAATCACCTACTACAGGACAGGCCCAACAAGGACAATAACAGAACACCACTGGCCATCACATACAGCCCCCAGCTAAAACCTCTCCAGCGCATTATCCACGATCTACAACCTATCCTGGAAAATGATCCCTCACTCTCACAGACCTTGGGAGGCAGGCCAGTCCTCGCTTACAGACAACCCCCCAACCTGAAGCAAATACTCACCAGCAACTACACACCACACCACAGAAACACCAACCCAGGAACCTATCCCTGTAGCAAACCTCGTTGCCTACTCTGTCCCCATATCTACTCTGGCAACAGCATCAGAGGACCCAACCACATCAGCCACACCATCAGGGGCTCATTCACCTGCACATCCACTAATGTCATATATGCCATCATGTGCCAGCAATGCCCCTCTGCCATGTACATTGGCCAAACCGGACAGTCCCTCCGCAAAAGAATAAATGGACACAAATCGGACATCAGGAATGGTAACATACACAAGCCAGTAAGTGAACACTTCAATCTCCCTGGTCATTCTATCACAGATTTAAAAGTCACTGTCATTGAACAAAAAAACTTCAGAAACAGACTTCAAAGAGAAACAGCAGAACTAAAATTCATTTGCAAATTCAACACCATTAATCTGGGCTTGAATAGGGATTGGGAGTGGCTGGCTCACTACAGAAGCAGCTTTTCCTCTCCTGGAATTGACACCTCCTCATCTATTATTGGGAGTGGACTACATCCACCCTGATTGAATTGGCCTTGTCAACACTGGTTCTCCACTTGTGAAGTAACTCCCTGCTCTCCATGTGTCAGTATATAATGCCTGCATCTGTAGCTTTCACTCTATGCATCCGAAGAAGTGAGGTTTTTACTCACGAAAGCTTATGCCCAAATAAATCTGTTAGTCTTTAAGGTGCCACCAGACTCTTTGTTATTACTGTAGGGGTTTAAAACATTTTCATGGGCCACAACTAATACTGTAGTCAGAAGTGAAAAGTGATTTTGGGTGCCTGAACTTATGGATGCTCACTTTCAGACACCTTTAAAGGAAGTTGATTTTTAGACGGTTTCTAGCATCAACCAAAAAATGAGTAGTTAGATGATATGATAACACACTTCCATTCCACAATTATTTGGGGAGGATAGCAGCAGCTAGTAAAATTTGATATTTTCAAATCAGCAGGTCCAAATAATGTGTGTCCAAGTGTTTTAAAGAAGCTGGCTGGGGAGCTTGCTGGACCATTGATTTTCAATAAGTCTTGGAACCAGCGGCATCATATTCCATGGGGCAAGGTTGGAAGTTGCCCCTTTAAGACATTTCATCAGTCTATATGCTCCATTATGTCTTCTACTGTTTGCCCACTCAACCCCCCAACTTTGCAGGACATTGCAGAACATATAATGTTTATATTCTAACAGTGTGGCACCCCTCCCCTAAATGTTTCTGAAATTATTGTTCCCTCCATGGAACACCAGGAAAGTTCTAGAACAGTGTTTCCCAAACTTGGGATGCTGCTTGTGTAGGGAAAGCCCCTAGCAGGCCGGGCCGGGCCGGGCCGGTTTGTTTACCTGCTGCGTCACAGGTCCGGCCGATCGCGACTCCCACTAGCCACAGTTCACTGCTCCAGGCCAATGGGAGCTGCTGGAAGTGGATAATCAGCTGAACATGAGCTCCCAGTGTGAAACAGTGATCAAAAAGCCTAATGTGATTCTTGGATGCATAAACAAGGAAATATCAAGTAGAAGTAGAGAGGTTATTTTACCTCTGTATTTGGCACTGGTTTTCCCATTGCTCCAGATGTCCTATTATCAAACTTATATTTCCCTTGATGTAGATTAAGCATGAAGAACAATTGATCATCACCCTCTTTATAACAGCTCTTAACATATTTAAACACTGTTATAAAGTCCCATTTCAGTCATCTTTTTTGAAAACTAAACAGGCCCAATTTTTTTTTAACCTGTGAGGAAAGATTTCTAAACCTTTTAAACATTTTTGTTGCTCTCCTTTGGATTCTGTCCAGTTTGTTCATACCTTTCTCAGTGTGGTGCCAGGAACTGGACACAGTGCTCCAGCGGAGGCCTCACCATTGCTGAGTAGAGTTGGACAATTACCTCTTTGTATCTTATGGACAGATCTCTTACATATCTAAACTCTTGATACCAAGTAGAGAATTGGTACCGACAAAGTACCCAAGAATATGGTAGCCAAAGCTGACAGCACCATTGATGGAAGGCGTACTAACATAGACACCAATGGAATACCAAGGGTACTGAATGTGTAGGTGCCAATAGCAGGATTGAGCCTGATGGTACCAGACTGGGATGCTTATGCTTGTCTTCCTTTTCCCTGGTAAAGGATGTCAAAGCCCTGTCAGAGTCGTGTCTCTTCCTCAAGCTCCAGGGCTTTCCAGTTTTGCCAGGACCAGAGAAGGAGTCCTTCGATTCAACAGTACTGAGCCAAGAGGTTTAGGCTTCAGAAACAGTAGATCTCGATGGGGACCTGTTTTTTCAGAGCAGGAGTCTTTAGATGAGTGTCCATACTCCTGTTTTTGGGAACCCTCTCAGAAGACTCAGGGACCTTTCCCGTTCTTAGGGGAAGCCTGCACCAAGGTGGGAGGAGCGCTGGATCTGTCTGGAGACAGACGTATGGCAGGGGGTGGGGAGGCAGCGTCTCCTGACCTGACTCTGGTCAAAGTGAATGCTCCATCATTAACAGTTTGAACTTAATCTTGCTGTTCTTCCTTGTGCATGACTTGAGGGCTAGGCAGAAATTGCACTTCTGGGAGCTGTGAGTCTCTTCCAAACATGAACATTCTTAGAGTATCTCAGCAGCAGAGGCAGCATTTGAAGCCTGGTGAGCCAGGCATGACCTGCCAGGAAGACAAGGTACCCCAAGAAAAAAAAGAGGGGAGGTGGAAAAACAAAATAAAACTAACCTCTCTCTACTAACACTTAATAAGTAATTATAACTACTACAAACACCCAAATATACTGACAAAACTTGACTATAAGAAGAATACAAAACAGCTGAAACATGCTCAAGGTGGGCATGCTAGATCTCTGTCTCAGGCTGAGCTGGTAAAGAAGAAACTAAGGGATGTTCACCTGTGCATCCTTATATAGGCTTGGTGTCTGGCATGTGGTGGCTGGGTAGCATGCACAGACTGAACAGGCACTGCTAAGGGAAAAATCTCTGATTAAGGGCTTGAGAGGTGCATGTGCACCTGAAGTGGAGTACCCATAGGGACACTACTCAAAGGAGAACATGTAAATTTGGGGGACATTATATTAAATGATTGCCAGACTTCATTTATTCAAACAATCCTTAACAGAATTTATTTTTCCATCAACTATGAAAAACTCATCCAGCAAGATACTTGAACACATGATTAACTTGAAGGACATGACCATTCCCATTGAAATACTTTGCTGGATATGGACCTTAATGCAGGTTGGTTTTGATTAATAAAGAAGAGAGACATGGAATCTCAACATCACTGGAATGCTGTGCTGAGATTCTCTCAAATTAATCTTGATTATTCTTTGTTAAATTTCCTCAGAGTTGTTTTATTATCTAATAGCTCTTTGCAATATTTAATATCTAACTGTTAGCACCTATTTTGGTTACTAGTTTTCCCCAGCGGTGGTAGAGAAAAATGCTGATCTCAATAACAAACTTTTACTACTGATTTGAAAATGTATATTTATGTTTAATAAACTTGTTTTTAATTGTATTTTTCAAGTTTCAGATAAGATTCTGCAAAAGACACTAAAATGGGATTAATATTTTGGTTTAATAACCATTACTGAATGTGAATAAATGTGATAACTCTGATCTAAACTTTTGCTTTATTGATTGATTGATTTGATTTACTAGAGAGACTTGTGTTGAACTGAAAGGATAAGTAATCACTCCAGTCTATTTTTATGTCTTGTTCTATGACCCATGTTATGCAGGCAGTCAGACTAGATAATCATAATGATCCTCCTGACCTTAACAATCTTTGTAGCCATAATATAAAGATTTGATTTATTGAAGCTTATTTGATTTGTTTAAGAAGCAACTGTATACAATCCAGTGCAGAGAAATGAAACACAAGGCTAGAGGATGCCACTCTTACTCCCTTTGAGTACTACTTTCCTCCATGAGTAGCTTCATTGACTGCAGTAGGTCTACTCATTGAGTAAGCTACTGTTCCATATGATAATGTTCCCTGTTTCAGGAACCGTTTTAGAAAATGACTGGTAACTAATCATATAGGGTCAGACTGATCTGTTTTTCAGAAGCACATGGAATGGTGGATGGAAGGACCATAAGAAACTTCCTCTATCCTTACATCACCCTTACAAGGGCAGATCACAACAATAGTCCCTGTGAACAGGGACCACTTTGTCCTTGCTTCCTTCAGGGAGCAAGTTGCCCAGAAAAGGGAGAGGTGCCTTAGAAGAAACAATAACTCCTGGAGTTGCTTGGTATATACAGGGCTTCCCATCCATAAGGATTGTACAATTCTGCACCAGGTGCAAAGGTCCCAGCCAATGGGCACTGCTGCTGAAAGAGTCCAATCTCTGGTCCATGCACCACAAGAGTGGAATACATAAAGAATCGCATGAAGAAGAATCAGAATTTAGTTAACAATTATATTAATAATGCAAAAGCCAGAAAATAATCCAGTTGATTCTTCCATATTTCTGTTGGTTTTTGCAGTGTTATTATAATTATTTATTGCTTATGTTGTGCCAACATTATAAAAAGCACTTAAGAAACTTATTAAACTAATCCCTTTCTGGTGAAATAGAAGTAACAACTCGTTACAACTAAATTTAATATATTACTAAATGCACACAGATACAGGTTATTTAAGAAGTTGCCATTTTTGCACAGTCAATGTTTGAGTTAGAAACAACTTTTAAAATGGAGACTTTGCCACCCAAAAGTAAGGGACAAAAAAATGGATGGACTTGGAAAATACTTCAGAAGATAATGAAACCATGCTGTCAAAATTGCTTAATTTTAACAAGACCCTAACTAGCCCTTGGGAGGAACAAAACGAAAATAATTTAAATTTTAAAATGGTATGGCTTGGGTCCTACAGTTATCAGCAAAGTAGATGTTTCTAGAGGGTTTTTTTCATTTTGTAAAATATGTGAACAATTAAATTTTGGGTCTTTTTGGAATATTGAGAGCGATTATCTCATCTCCTGGCAAAGATTATATGCTACCACAGCTATATACTGCTATATAATTGATTACCTCTTAATGCTTTCTAATAATAATAATAATACCTAGCTTTTATATAGCACTTTTCATCAGTAAATCTCAAAGCACTTTACAGAGGATAATATCATTATCTTCAGTTCAAAGATAAGGAAACTATAGCACATAGAGGGGAAGTGACCTGCCCATAGCCACACAGCAAGCCAGTGCCTGAACCAATAGTTCCTAGGTCTGAGAACCTGTGTAGTGCTCTGTTCACTAGCATAGTCATTAAAGTTGCTCTTAAGACTGAATATGTTATGTTGCAAGAGACGATCAATATACTGTGGGCATAGACAAGAAAAAGAAGGCCTTTTCTGAGACAATACATTCTGCACTATTACATCCAGAGTAACGGACATGGTAATATACATGACTGCTATTGTAGATAAGGCCAAAAGAAATCATCCTGATCATTAATCTGAACTTTCGGCATAACACAAATCATCGGATCTTACCCAAAAATTTCATCATCAAGCACATATCTTCCGTTCAAGCCGTAGCACCCCTTTTACAAAGACATCTAATCTTGCTTTAAAGACTTCAAATGACGGAGAATCTACCATATCCTTAAGTAGATTGTTCCAATGGTTAATTATCCTCAATGTTAAATATTTTACCTTATTTCCAATTGCAATTTGTCTAGCTTTAGCTTCCAACCATTGGAATGGAAGATGAAAGGAGGTTTCATAACAGACCAGCTTTTATATGGTCAAGTGTCTTAATAAAGATGAATAATTCTCAACAAAATTACCACTGATAATAGCGACAAAGTTCCAGAATGACTATAGATCCTTTGCTATGTTCAGTCATGGTCAAGTGATTCAGATTTCAGTTTGGGCTAAATTAATGCTTACATTAGCCCCAGAGTCAATGTGCCACGTGTATTTTACGGATACTTGGCAGAACTGGAACCTTTCCAGGGAAAAGGCCTGAAAAGGAGTGAATTGAAGTGCTTTATGAACTACTTTTTGTATATCACACCTATTGCTCTGGGCTGTGAAATCTGCAGCCTGAGTTGTATTGTTCTCCAAGTCTGTCAGGATTATCCTACTCTGAGTGGCAGATCACTGAAGCCTGTTTAAGTTTGGAATTCAAAAGCTATATTTATGGTGCAAAACCCTGTATTTGAATACACAAATCAGGTAATTGAACATGTTCCTACTTATTAGAAACAGGTTTTTGTAGCCATATAGTCACAAATTTTCAGGCATGGCTACAGCATATGTGCAAGGCTGTACTTTTATCTATAAGAGGACAGAGGATTCCATGACAATCTAGTGGAAAAGGAAGAAAAGTAGTCAAAGATCTACATGTGGTGTATAGAAATTCATAGCTTTGAGCTCACTGATCATTTTTTAATCTCTGGTTCTTTGGGGAATATTTTGGTGAAGAGGAGTAACAAAAAGCTACTATTCTTTCTGGTATAACTTTAGGACTTGTGTTTACTGTCCGCCTTGCCACTGCTGAATCCAAAGCATGCATGATCAGTTACATCAGCGATCAGCAACCTTTGGCACACGGACCATCAGGGAAATCCGCTGGTGGGCTGGGACGGTTTGTTTGCCTGCAGTGTCCGCAGGTTCGGCCAATCGCAGCTCCCACTGGCCGCGGTTTGCTGTCCCAGGCCAATGGGGTCTGCAAGAAGCGGTGGCCAGCACATACCTCGGCCCGTGCCGCTTCCCACAGCCCCCATTAGCATGGAACGGCGAACCCCAGTCAGTGGGACCTGTGATCAGCCGAACCTGCGGATGCTGCAGGCAAACAAACTGTCCCAGCCCACAAGCGGATTTCCCTGACGGTCCACGTGCCAGAGGTTGCCAATCCCTAATTTACATATGCATTTTTAATTGACTCTACCAATTTCAGACTCTCAATTGTTGGTTCCCCAAATTTCTTTGGAAACTGATTTTCCTAAACACCCAACTGAGTTCGGAGCCTAAGTCACATTTTCAAAAGTCACCGGGTCTTGTCTGCACACAGAAGTCGCACTCATTTAACTTAAATCAGTTTAACTAAACTGCTTAAAGATACTGTGACATTCATGTATGGGATCTCTTTAAGAGTTTAAAACTGGTTATAGTAGTTGAGCTTATGCCCTCAGGTTTAAGCCAACATAAGAGTATGTGTGGGTGTAGATCACACCCTATGCACCTACGAGCAAATTGGTGGATCTTTAGTTGGTGAAAATTGTCATAACTCCATTGAAGTCAGTTCTATCTACACTAGCTGAGTATTTAAAAGAACTGAACTTAGGCTTCTAAATCCCTTTTTAACATGGGTTTCTAGTTCCTAAATTGCTTTGGCACATTTGATATTTTTACTCAGTGTCATTGATCTTTTTACAGGCATCATATCATAAATAAGTTCCAATATTGAAGTTCCAATACACACAATATTGACATTATTTGACAAAAGTCAAAGAAACTCCCAACCCCTTTGAATTTCTAATGATTAGAGTCAGTGCCTATGATTTGGTGCAGAATAATACCTGGGCAAAGCTTGCCCTCATTTTCTAGTTAACAGCTATATTAACAGGGCATTCCTATTACAAGGAGGGATATGATGGGAGTGGATTTGTTTAGAATGAATAGTCTATGCTAACAATCCACCTTAAAATTATGAGATGGCAAAAGCCATATTATTGCTCACTTGCTTTAGAATGTAATAAACAGCTTGTTGCTGACCTGAAGATGGTATGTCTTATTTGGGAACCTATTTAAATTCTAAATATAATAGAGTTTATTGATTTCATAATTACAGCCGACAGTTATAAAAAAAATCACTTGACAGAACAGCAAATGTTTGCTTCTTCAAACTGAGCTCAAGGTCTTACTAGTCACCATTATATATTATAAAACCATTCTTCATTCTCATTTCTACAGTATTTCTGTACCTACAACCTTCACATTATGTTTTCTGCAGATGTAGCAGACCAAAGATAAAAGTAGAGCAATTGTAAGCAGTTTAATGCTCTTATATAGTGTGGCTGATATGGTCTATCTTAAAGAAAACATATTTTACCTAGACCCTTTAGACCTTGAATGTTTTTTTAGGACTAACAAGTACATTCTCTCTCTTTCAAAAATCCCTCCACGTGTCTGGAAAAATACCGTTTTTTTTTTTTTTTTAACAAAATAATTTAAGCACCTAAATATCCATTCATATTAAGGGACATCTGTTGGAAGGCACATATATTTTAATCGCAAAGCAGAAGAAATGTTACAATGTTCAGTAGGAATCCTTAACATTTCCTTTTGTTATTCAAAAGTTATTAAGAAAGGAAAATAAAATTCTTTATTTCCTTCCCTGAGCCTACTTCTGTTGCACGAGGTCAGACTCATTAGATGGATTTGTCTCACTATCTATTTACACAAGATGTGTGTTTTCTATATTTAATGGCCACTATGGTTGACATTTTATTCCTGACTTTAGTACATAAGTGAATACACAATTTGTATTAGAAAATAAATATTTGAACAGAAGCTATGCAAACTTGGAAATATTCAAGTTCAGAGAGAGGTCAGATTTTCATCAGAAAGTGAATCTCTCTGCATCTAATTTGTGCTCATATTCAGACTGAACAAAATCTGCATTTTATGAAGACTTTTGAATCAAATTGGTGGAAAAAGATTTATTTTACTTTTATAAATATTATTCTTTCCCATTTCATTCAATGTTATATAATATCGGCTAACCAAACTGTCCAATGGCTGTAGCCTGATTTCTTCACCATCTATTACAAACCCAAACATAACTACCTGAATTGGTCATATATAGACAATTCACTGCAGTAGAGTTGGACTGAGTTTTGAAAGATCTCAGAGGCAAGCATTTGCAAGTTAGTTGCCAAGTATATTGTAAGGTCAGATTTGATGGACTGGTGATTAACTGTCTTTACTATGACCTATTAAGTCAGGTACACCATTTGGGAATGAAAATGAGGCATCTGCAACCATTCAAGTTTTTAAATCAGATTCATTTTATATTTTACAGAGAAAAATGCAGTGTTGCCACAGGCTACACCATTGAAAGGACTCTCTGGTTTGTTTGGGTTTTTTTGCATTTGTTTTAAAAAAATGTACAGTAAAAAGAATGCAAGAGGACAGATCTTCAAGTATATCCTCGTGTAAGATATATATATATATATAGAGAGAGAGAGAGAGAGAGAGAGAGAGAGAGAGAGAGAGACTTATCTCATAGAGCTACAAGGGACCCTAGAAGGTCATCAAGTCCAGCCTCCTGCTTTCACTAGCAGGATCAAGTACTGATTTTGCCCCAGATCCCTAAGTGGCCCCCTCAAGGACTGAGGGTCACAACCATGGGTTTAGCAGGCCAATACTCAAACCACTGAGCTATCCCTCCCTCCTCATCAAATTAACTTTTGAGTTGTTTTCCTTGGGTGGGTTTAAGTTTGAATATTTTCCAAATGCTGTTAATCAAAACCTGGGTGAAAACTCTATAACTGAATTCAGATACCTCAATAGGGTGTCCAGCTAGCAAGTGTGAAAAATCAGGATGGGGGTGAGGTGTAACATGTGCCCATATATAAAAAAAGCCCCAGATATTGGGACTGTCCCTATAAAATCTAGACATCTTGTCACCCTATACTACAATGAGAAGTGAGGTATGAATATCTAGAGAGATGACATAATTAATAATATGTTTCAGCCATAAACATACAATGCACTTTGTAAACCATATATAGATGTTGTACTTATAGTCAACTTTTTACCACAGTTTACCCCAGCAAGTTATGCTATCATTTGGGCCTGATTCTCAGTTTACAGCAAAGCCACCTGAGGCCATCCGTTGTAGCATAAAAAAGGCTTAAGTGGAAGTAAATATAACTGACTTTAACTGAAGGCTCCTTTACCTTGCCAATGCAGCATAAAATGGCTTTAATATAAATGAGAAGGAGGCTTGATTCAGTGCCGCATAAAGTGGCTTGAATATGAATGAGAAGGAGGCAGCTTGATTCTCAGCTAGCGCCCAATCCAGGCTCTAATTCTGTGCACACAATCTGGACTGGTAGCCCCATTTTCAAGCTGTTTGAAAGACAGGTTTGTTATTCCATACCCCAACAGCAATCATTTACTTTTATTGCATAGTCAAAGTAACCTCTTTTTTACATGAAGAGAACAAAGACACTTCTAAGAACATTAGTAAAGTCTTCATTAGAGAGTATACTGTGTGGATGTGCTTTTTCTGTAACAGGCTGCATCCAAACCCAGATCATAGCTGCCTCTGTTGTGTGGAGAGTGGGACTTCTCTTAAGATTAAGGTGACTCGCACAAGAAACAAATCATAATACATACTAGCTGTAGACCACACTCTTTCCTTTTAGTTTTTTAAGGGTATGTCTACACTGCAATTAGACCCCTGGAGCTGGCCTGCACCATCTGACGTGGGCCCGCAGGATTTGTTCTGTGGGGCTGTTTAATTGCAGTGCAATCATTCTGGCTTGGGCTAAGGCTGGATCTCTTGGACTCGCCCACAGTTTCCAGACCAAGCCTGAGTCAGCTAGCACAGGCCAGTTGTAGGTATCTAATTGCAGTGTAGACATACCTTAAGACAATGCTTTTGTAAGTATAAATGTACTGAAATAATTGTAACAACACTTTTTGCAAATGTTAGGATGGTGATATACAACACAAAGCAAACAAGATCAGTTTATCACAAGCATTATATAATATCTTCTTGGTTTCTTTGGTAGATGCAAATAAAATAAAAAATAATCCTGTTGTGTCCATGTATGAATGGGGGTTACCATTAAAAATGTGAACCTTTACCCATAGTTACTCCACAGTACTATCAGAATTTATCTTATTTCTGAGCCTGTGTGTGAGGAATGAGCACAGATTCTGTGAACTATTGAGTGCCCCTGGTGCAGGTAAGGAGAGCAGGGTTCTGTTCCAATGTGCATGTCACAAACCGAGATGTCCAACAGGTAATGACTACCACATACTACATGTTCATATCAGAAACTAACAGGCCTGTGAAATTCATAGAAGGTAGTTTTTAAAGTAAAATCACAGAAAAGGGAGTCTTCAAAACTACCTCATTTTTGGGTGGGTTTTTTTTTTCTCCAGATTCATGTTTACTAGTACAGCACATAGGGTATGTTACCTTTTTCTTTCTGTCTCTTATCCGTCCCTCTGTAGGATACAAACCATTTCTCCCATCAACATGAAATAATATTTGGAAATTAAGATAATGTTGAAGCTACTGGAGGAAAAAAATGTTTTAGTTACAAATCACTAAAAATTGTAACTTTTCATGAAGGCCTGGGGTTAAAGTCCATATTACTGCAGTGCCAAATTCATATTATTCCTAGGCACTGGTCAATCCACAGTGGACAGGCAGGTGAAAGTGGCAGGTAGTTGGGGGCCCTGGACTGAGAAGCGTTCACAGTTTGATAGGTGTTGTCCTGAAAAGAAGAAAAAAATCCCAAAGAGAATCAATTATCTGTCATAGAAGTGGATATTCAACTGCAGTCATAATGCAGGTAGCTGAGAGAAAAGCATAACCAGGCTTAGCACTTTGATATGGGCGTGAGACAGACACATGCACAAGGGAGCTCTTGATAATTTCCAGGGAAATCACCCAACATAGCCTTCATTTGGAAGGCTTTTTGCTAAAATTCTGCCTTACCCAGTTGGAGGGAATGATTTCACTGATTTTTATAGTTAAGAAGGGAAGCTGACTTTTTAATGGCAATTTTAACTTGGGTCCAAACTAAGATCCCGATCCTACAATTGGATCCACACAGGTTCACTCCTGCATTATGCACATTTTGTGCCTTTCCTGTAGCAGCAGTTAGAGCTAGGATAGTGAACTAGTTGGACAACTAGTCTACTATTTTATGATAGTAATCCCTGCATGAGAGTATTTTCCATTCTTTTTAGTCTTCCAGGCTGAGCAAATATTTTCCCCACTATAGGGAACTTTGTGTGGGGGGAAAAATGAAGCAAGTGACAGGATCCTAAGTCCTACAGTAATACTAACAAATAATTAAAACAATTATTATAATAAATAATTATCTGTTGTCAAGTTTGGAAAAATCTCATTTTCAGAAGTCAGAGTCTTCTCAAACACCTTAGAAACAAAGGAAATGTATAAGTATTAAATATCTAAACATGCAACACAAATTGAGTTAATCAGGCTAAAACAGGCAAAGAGTTTTTTGACTGCCTTGCGAATTAATTTATTTTACACTATTCTTGGGGGGGTTTTTTTGCAATTTCTATGGGTATGACAATGGTGTATGCTATTTTCTTTCTTTGTCAGAAGAAAGGATATACTGAGTGGTATTTTCTGCCATTATAATACTATCTTATAGTTATATAGCTCCTTTCAACCATAATTACTATACTAAAACTCAGAATCATGCTGTTATTAGACTCTTCACTTTACTAACTGTCCCCATCACACCAGAAGACAGTCAATAAAACATCCGAGGTAGATAAATCTTTATGTAAAAGTGTGATTATTTTTCCTTTGTCATCACAGATTTCACAATGTAACATTATGTTGGCGAGTCCTGAAAATATATAAATAATTACAGGCTAATGTAATAATCTATGTAAAAATTCAACACATATAGAAATTCAATAAACCAATTACTTAATATGTAAAACTAGCAGACAAAGAACTCTGGGCCAGCTGGCTCTACTGTTCAGAGCTATGAGATTATGTCTTTTCATAAAAGAAAGAACTGATTCATTCTTTAGTTCAACTATCTGTAACTCAACTGACAAACGTTCACACCCAAATAATCAACTAGGCAAGACCAAATAAAATTAAACAATCCCACAGAATTCAAAGCTTTAAATTCCCTGTCACCATCTTAATAACTGAAATGAAGTCATAAAAGGAAGCAAAAGTGTGAAATAACCCTTTATATGGGTAGGAAAATAACAGTTCTCCTGTTACCTCAGAAACCTGCAAAATATTCAACACCAGACCCAAATATAGTCTTTACAAATGAGAATCTAGATAAAGTGCCGCTTGGGAGACATTAAAAAAATCCAGAAAACTCCTAAACTATAACATCACAGTTGATACAATATACCTACATGAAAGATAATTTACAACTGATTATTGGACAACATTTTAAACATAGCTCCTGCCAAAATTGTTCATGTACAGGAATACGGGCCAACATCAAGATTTGATCCAGGACCTTCAGTATTACAGAACAGGACCTAACTCAAAGGTCCTGGTGGAAAACTCTCCCGATGGCTCAGAACCTAGGTGCATTAATAAGGATCAATAGAAGGTAGCTATTCTTTTTGTAGCAGCCACAGAGTATGACTTGTAACACAATGAAGAATGGTTATATATGCATCTACTGTACCCGCAAATTCCACGTACAGATGTGAAGATGGACATTTGTGCATACATCAGCTAATTACATGCATGTAAAGTGAGTCTTTTGCACATGAAATTAGTCAGTTTGTATGGACTTCTGTCCAAGCATGTGAATGTGAGTTGAGCTCAGCCAATGGATAAATGCCTTTAAAACAAAACAAAACAAAACAAAAACAAAAACACAGAGGAGAGCCTACTAATTTTAGGTTCTCATATTTGCATATCACCTTTCAAAAGGCAATATATTCTACTTTTTGTTGTTTGAGTTGAACAATTCACCAAAAGCTAGTTTCTTGACGGGTTGAATGTTGTTTTCTGGAGAGGTCACTTAAATGACTGTATTTCAGTTGTGGGTTAAGGAAATAAGCATAAATATATATTTTTTCTCCAATATTAAGGTTGAAATGTCAAGTAACTGAAGGCTCTCATCTAACAGACAAAGACATAAAAAGTCAGTAAAGTTCAAAATGAAAATAAGTTGCAAAATGTTAACAGTTAGGTTAATTAACCGTTGGAACAGATTACAAATGGTAGATTCACCATCACATGGTGTCTTTGAATCATGATTAAATCTCTTTCTAGAAAAAAAATACACTCTAGTTCCATCAAACGGTTATTAGGCCAAGCACAGGAATCAATGGCTGAAATTATATAGCCCATGTTATGCTGGCCTTTACATCTAATGGACTACCAAACTGACAGAGATTTTGATAAGCCAAGGGCCCTCACTGGACAAAGCCTAGGCATTAGCTGAGAACTAACAAACTCACAGTTGGAAACCAGGCAATTTGCTTGTGTATTAGTATAGATCAAAATGATTGTTAAATGTATAAGAATGTATTTGGTGTTTAAACTTCATGAAAACTAATAGGATGGTACATGCATTGTTTTCACGTACCTCTATCCTGTTATAATGTACTAGCAAACATTTTTATTGTATATATCCCTATAACTAAATAATCTATAAAATGAGAAAGAAGCCTTATGTAATGCAAATGAAAATCTTTAAACAGGAAAGTGCTAAATTGTTGCTCATTTCAAAACAAGTGGTCATTGTGTGATGATTGGAGATCAAAGACACCAGTTGTGCTCCTCTCTCTGAATCAGCAAAGAAAGAGCCCACATGGATAGTGACCCTGCCAACTTGTTTCTTTGCAGGAAGAAGCTATAAGCATGTACACAGGGGAAAAATCTTCATCTCTGGACTGTTTGGATTCTAATGGGACAGGATAACTGAACAAGACTGAGATTCCCAGAGCTATTCTGCGTAGCCCTATGAGACTTTTGGGATATGGTCAGATTAATTCCAAATGGTAGCAGAGATTTAGTACAGACTGTGATTCACCTACATACATATCTTCTACCTGCTTTAACCTCTTAATAACTCTCATTTTTTTTTGGTAGCTAATTAACTTTAATAAGTTTACTATGGAATTAGCTACCACTGTTGTCTTTGGTGTGAGATATAGAATGCAAATTGACCTAGGTGAGTGACTGGTCTCTTGGAACTAGGTGAAACCCAGAATATTTTGTGATTTTTGGTGTTTTGGTGTAAATGGCAATTTATCACAAAATCCAGCTTACCTGGGTTGCAAGATAGACTGGAGTGTTTCAGGGGACTGTCTGCGTCTCCATTATAACAGTATTACAGTACATTAGGAATTAACATTTGGTACTGGGTTGGTGAAATCTAATTATAGAACATATCACCAGAACATATCTGCTCTGCTTTTGACAGTTTGCCACAAGGTAGGGACTCATGGTCATGAGCAACTCCAGACAGCACGACCCTGACTGTCAGCCATTTTTCACCCTAGTTTGCACACCATAATTTTTGCTAACAATTGTATGAATAAAAATAAAACCAATTTTTGCCACACATTTTCACCTTTCCCTGTACAGAAAAAAGTGGAGTACAAAAGAGAAACCCTTTGTTTGGTGGGTTCTTAGACCATAGGAAGCCATATTTGATTTAGGATTATTTTAAAGGGCTTCTAGCGAGGTTCTCTGCAACACGTGTTTGCTTCAGTTCTCTGCTGTTTCTGTTGCCACAGTGATAGAAAAGGAAGCTTGGAGATGGTGGTCTTGCCAGTGAGTATGGTAGAAAAATTCTCCTCACTTCCACTGGTTTTACACAAGTGTAATTCCACTGACTTCATCAGTGTTATTTCTAATATACAGAGGTGTAAATGTGAGGAGAATCGGGCCAAAAGAGTCCAGTAGTGGCTTGCATATTGAGCTAAAAGTATGAGCCAAATCTTGGCCCCACTGAAGTCAATGGGAATATTGACAGTGACTACAGTAGGACTAAGATTTGGTCCTATAATTTAAAAAAAATTATTAAACTTGCAAAAGACAGGAAATCCTTAGGTAAGCTTTCGGTTTAATATCATCCAAAAATTCAGAGAGATCCTCAACTGGGGTATATTGGGGCAGAACCTCAGCTTGTTTCCCAGCCACTTAAATGAAGATATGACCATCTGAGGATCTCCACATGTGGTTGTGGTTATTGATATGGTAGTACAGACATATACATCATTCCTCTGCAATAAGTAGCCAAACTAAGGAGTTCACATTACATCAGTGTGTACTTAGACAGTCCTTGATCTATGGATCATTGGCATGACAAAGCATAATGACTCTTTTGTTGTTAAGGCCTGTGCCAATCCAATACATACTATTAAGGATATATCATTTGTGAATTATTGCTGCATTAAACTGTGATGGCACCTTTGGAACTCTGATGCTCTATATGTGAGTGGTAATATGCATGTTTTAAGAACAACTGTAGAGAGCCTGGAAAATGCTCTAAAATCTATATCTATATAGATATATAACTGAATATACAGTAGCTGCTTTTGAATTTATTTTTACAATTATAAAATAAATAACCAGAATTTCTAGCTCACTATCTGGTCTACAAACATTTAACATATAAGACCAACAATTTTTCAGTGCTACAATTTGAATGCACAAAGGATCCATGTTTAGGTCCTATAACCTAACAGCCAACATCTTTTAAACAATTCTGATAAACTTAAAAATATATATTATACATTTGGGGGTTTGAACATGTGTATTGTGACAAAGTTCCTCCTCTATCTTGGTGGGTCCTGCGCTTATTGGCAGATTTTCTTGCCTCAGAGATTCACCATGTGGGTTGGGGAACAGCCCAGAGACCTTCCCCTCTGGAAGAACCCACAGTTCAGGTCAATTGGGAGGTTTGGGGGGAACCCAGGCATGCCCTCTACTCTGGGTTCCAGCCCAGGGTCCTGTGGACTGCAACTGTCTATAGTGTCTCCTGTAACAGCTGCATGACAGCTACAACTCCCTGGGCTACTTCCCTATGGCCTCCTCCAAACACCTTCCTTATTCTCACCACAGGACCTTCCTCCTGGTATCTGATAACGCTTGTGCTCCTCAGCCCTCCAGCAGCACACCCTCACACTTCTTACTCCCAACTCCTCACACTCACACCACAAACTGAAGTGAGCTCCTTTTTAAAACCCAGGTGCCCTGATTAGCCTGCCTTAATTGATTCTAGAAGCTTCTTCTTAATTGGCTCCAGGTGTCCTAATTAGCCTGTCTGCCTTAACTGGTTCTAGCAGGTTCCTAATTACTCTAGTGCAGCCCCTGCTCTGGTCACTCAGGGAACAGAAAACTACTCATCCAGTGACCAGTATATTTGCCCTCTACCAGACTCCTGTACCCCACTGGTCTGGGTCTGTCACAGTATGCTATTTTTTTTTTTACCCCAAGCACAATTCATGGTTGAGTTATAGATTCAAAAAACTGGTTACAGTGAAAATATGGAGTGCCTTTTTTAGAGGCAGACACTACTATAATGCATACAAATGGACACAAATCAAACATCAAGAATTATAATATTCAAAAACCAATCGGAGAACACTTCAATCTCCCTGGACACTCAATAACAACTTAAAAGTGGCAATTCTTCAACAAACAAACTTCTAAAACAGACTTTAACGAGAAATAGCAGAATTAGAATTAATTTGCAAACTGGATACCATCAAATTAGGCCTGAATAAAGACTGGGAGTGGATGGGTCACTACAGAAACTTATTTCCCCATATTAATTTCCTCTTACTGTTACTCACACCTTCTTGTCAACTGTTTGAAATGGGCCACCCTGATTACATTGCCCTCATTACTGCTACAAAAGTGATTTTTCCTCCCTTGGTATTCTACTGTTGAGAATAGCCCACTTACACTGTAATTGATTTGTCTCGTTATCACTGACCCCCTCCCCCACTTGGTAAGGCAACTCCCATCTTTTCACGTACTGTGTATATATATCTGTCTACTCTATTTTCCACTCCATGCATCTGATGAAGTGGGTTTTAGACCACGAAAGCTTATGCCCAAATAAATATGTTAGTCTCTAAGGGTATGTCTACACTACGGGATTAATCCGAATTTAGATAATTCGGATTTGAGAAACAGGTTGTATAAAGTCGAAATGAGTGCGGCCACACTAGCACAGTAATTCGGTGGTGTGCGTCCAAGTACCGGGGCTAGCGTCGATTTCTGCACCGTTGCACTGTGGGTAGCAAATCCATAGCTATCCCATAGTTCCCGCAGTCTCCCGCGCCCATTGGGATTGTGGGTTAAGATCCCAGTGCCTGATGGGACAAAAAACATCGTCGCAGGTGGTTCTGGGTACAGTCTCACTTCCTCCCTCCCTCCCTCCCTGCATGAAAGCAACGGACGGCAGACAACCATTTTCGCGCCCTTTTTCCTGGGTGGGTGAACACTGCAGACTCCATACCACGGCAAGCATGGAGCCCGCTGAGGTCAAGACAGCACTCATGAATATTGCAAACACCTCGCGCGTTCTCGTGGAGTTTATGCTCAGCCAGGACCAGAAAAACGAGGAGAGGAGGCAGCGGCGGCGGCAGCATGATGAGGACATGGACACAGACACGGATACAGAATTCAGTGAAACCACAGGCCCCGGTGCTTTGGAGATCATGTTGTTAATGGGGCAGATTCTATCCATGGAACGCCGATTCTGGGCCCGGGAGACAAGCACAGACTGGTGGGACCGCATAGTGTTGCAGGTCTGGGACGATTCCCAGTGGCTGCGGAACTTTCGCATGCGTAAGGGCACTTTCATGGAACTTTGTGACTTGCTGTCCCCTGCCCTGAAACGCCAGAATACCAAGATGAGAGCAGCCCTCACAGTTGAGAAGCGCGTGGCGATAGCCCTGTGGAAGCTTGCAACGCCAGACAGCTACCGGTCAGTCGGGAATCAATTTGGAGTGGGCAAATCTACTGTGGGGGCTGCTGTGATGCAAGTAGCCAAAGCAATCACTCAGGTGCTGCTACGAAAGTTAGTGACTCTGGGAAATGTGCAGGCTATAGTGGATGGTTTTGCTGCAATGGGATTCCCTAACTGTGGTGGGGCAATAGACGGAACCCATATCCCTATCTTGGCACCGGAGCACCAAGCCACCGAGTACATAAACCGCAAGGGGTACTTTTCAATGGTGCTGCAAGCACTTGTGGATCACAAGGGACGTTTCACCAACATCAACGCGGGCTGGGCGGGAAGGGTTCATGACGCTCGCGTCTTCAGGAACACTACTCTGTTTAAAGGGCTGCAGCAAGGGACTTACTTTCCGGACCAGAAAATAACCGTTGGGGATGTTGAAATGCCCATAGTTATTCTTGGGGACCCAGCCTACCCCTTAATGCCATGGCTTATGAAGCCATACACAGGCAGCCTGGACAGGAGTCAGGAGCTGTTTAACTACAGGCTAAGCAAGTGCAGAATGGTGGTAGAATGTGCATTTGGCCGTTTAAAAGGCCGCTGGCGTTCATTATTGACTCGCTCTGACCTCAGCCAAAGAAATCTCCCCATTGTTATTTCTGCTTGCTGTGTGCTCCACAATCTCTGTGAAAGTAAGGGGGAGACCTTTATGGCGGGGTGGGAGGCTGAGGCAAATCGCCTGGCTGCTGATTACGCGCAGCCAGACACCAGGGCGATTAGAAGATCACACCATGAAGCGCTGTGCATCAGAGAAGCTTTGAAAACCAGTTTCATGGCTGGCCAGGCTACCGTGTGAAATATCTGTTTTTCTCCTTCATGAAAACCCGCCCCCTTTATTGACTGATTTTCTGTAAGGAACCCACCCTGCCCCTTCCCCCAGCTTTCTTTCAAACCAAATAAAGTCACTATCATTTAAAAATCATTTATTCTTTATTAATAGATTAGAAAAAGAGGGAGGGAACCCGGGTGGTATTTGGGAGGAGGATTGCTGGGAAGGAAAAAGCCACAAAGAAAAGGTTAAAAAAATGACAGCCTTTTGCTTGGGCTGTCTACTGGGGTGGAATGGGAAGGTGTACGGAGCCTCCCCCCCCGTGTTCTTACACGTCTGGGTGAGGAGGATACGGAACATGGGGAGGGGGGAGGGTGGAACAGGGGCTGAAGCGGCAGTCTGTTTTCCAGCAGCCGTTCCTGAACCTCCACCAGACGCCGGAGCAGCCCCAGCGTTGCATCCTTCATCCTCTGGTCTTCCTGCCGCCATCTCTCATCTCGATCGTCTCTCCTCTCCTCACGTTGGTCCCTCCTCTCCTCACGTTGGTCCCTCCTCTCCTCACGTTCACTGACTTCTTTCCTATACTTTGAAACTGTTTCCTTCCACTCATTCAGATGAGCTCTGTCACTCCTGCTGGATTGCATAATTTCAGAAAACATGTCCTCCCGCGTCTTCTTCTTACGACGCCTTATCTGTGATAACCTTCGGGATGGAGGAGGGAGGCTTGAGGAATTTGCAGCTGCTGTAGGGAGGGGAAAAAAGAGAGAATTGTTTTAAAAGCTACATTTTGCAGAACAATGCTTATACTCTTTCACGGTGACCAACACTGTTCACATTACATAGCACATGTGATTTCTGTGCAAGGTCGCATTTTGCCTCTTAATGCTGAGTGCCTGTGACTTTGCTGCTAGAGATCAATCACAGGTCTGGGCAACAGAGGTTCACGTTCCAGCAACAGAATTCGGCTTGCATGCGGCCATGGTAAGCTTCAGCGCCGTCCGTGCTTTCCAACATACCAAGCATAGCTTGTAGAGTGCTGCAGAAGCCTGGCCAATCTCAGCCAGTTGGGGGGGGGGGGGAGTGTGGTGGTGCTTGTCTGGGCCCCTTCAGGCAAGTAGAGTGCTGCGGTTTTTCTGTTAACATTCAGCAGCACCAGAAAACAAACTAACCCTGCAGGAAGATCCCTGCAGGCACCAAACTACCCCCCCCCCCCCCCCCGACCCCCCCCCTCTCCATGAATTCTCTGGGATGATCACGGTACCCTCCCCCCACCGCGTGGCTGGTAACAGGGAAGATCCCTGCTAGCCAAACGCGAAAAACTCAGGGCCAATTTCCCATCTGCGCTTGGCTAACTGCAGGGAAGGATTTATTTTCCGCCACAGGCAAACAGCCCAGTAGGAACGGCCACCTCTGTCCCCTTAATTAAGTTCCCGTATTTCAACCAGGTTACCAGGAGTGATATCACTCTCCTGAGGATTACACAACAAGATAAAGAACGGATGTTGCTTGAATGCCAGCAAACACCGGGACCATACGCTGCCAGGCTTTGTCAGGCAATGATACCAGATTACTTGCTGCAAGCATGGCGTGGTCAAGTGTCCTACCATGGAGGAGGGAATAAAGATGCACTGCCCAGAAACCTTCTGGCAAGGCTTTCGGAGTACCTCCAGGAGAGCTTCATTGAGATGTCCCTGGAGGATTTCCGCTCCATCCCCATACACGTTAACAGACTTTTCCAGTAGCTACAGACTTTTCCAGTAGCTGAACTGACCGCGAATGCAAAGTCAGGCAAAGTAATCATTAAAAACCGTTTGCTTTTAAAACAAGTTTTATATTTTAAAAGGTAAACTCACCTGAGGTCCCTTCCATGGGGTCAGAGTCTTGGGTACTGGCTTGGGAGGGTTGGGAGGGTACTTCAGTCAGGGTGAGAAAAAGATCCTGGCTGTTGGGGAGAAGGGAGTGCTGTGTGCTCTCTGCAAGCTCATCCTCCTCCTCCTCCTCCTCCTCCTCTACCCCCTCGGCAGAATCCTCAGGCGTCGAGACTATCCCCGACCCAGAATCCACGAACAAAGGTGGGGTAGTGGTGGCAGCCCCCCCTAGAATTGCATGCAGCTCGGCGTAGTAGCGGCATGTCCGTGGCTCTGACCCGGAGCGACCGTTTGCCTCCTTTGTTTTTTGATAGGCTTGTCTGAGCTCCTTGACCTTCACGCGGCACTGCTCAGAGTCCCTATTGTGGCCTCTCTCCATCATGCCCTTGGAGATTTTTTCAAAAGTTTTTGCATTTCGTCTTTTAGAATGAAGTTCTGCAAGCACTGAATCCTCTCCCCATACAGCGATCAGATCCAGTACCTCCCTCACGGTCCATGCTGGTGCTCTTTTTCGATTATCAGCCTGCATGGTTACCTGTGCTGATGAGGTATCTGTGGTCACCTGTGCTCTCCACGCTGGGCAAACAGGAAATGAAGTTCAAATGTTCGCGGGGCTTTTCCTGTCTACCTGGCCAGTGCATCCGAGTTCGGATTGCTGTCCAGAGCGGTCACAATGATGCACTGTGGGATAGCTCCCGGAGGCCAATACCATCGAATTGCGGCCACACTAACCCTAATTCGAATTGCTAAAATCGATTTTGGCGCTACTCCGCTCGTTGGGGTGGAGTACAGAAATCGATTTAAAGGGCCCTTTACATCGAATTAAATGGCGTCGTTGTGTGGACGGTTACAGGGTTAATTCGAATTAAAGCTGATAAATCCGAATTAAAGTCGTAGTGTAGACCAGGCCTAAGGTGCCACAAGTACTCCTCATTGTATTTACTATAATGCTGTTTTTCATTTACCATATTTCATCAGCTTGCCAGAGCTTGATTCTCATTGAACGCAATACATTAGATGTAAACACATTTATAACACAATTCACAGAAGATCAGAAGGGAAAAATCTATTTCTTTACAGTAGATGTACTATTTTATAGTATAACCTTTTCAAAATGGAAGCTTTTATGTAAACTAACTAAGCACATTACCAAAAAGACTGTGAATTAGGAGGGTTTTTTTTATTTATTTATTCTCTTGATGTATATTTATGTGATATAATGAGCTTCTAAGGCAAATGTTTTGTAACATGAAATGATACTACCCTTTTAGAAATGTACAGTTAACAGTTGTGCTTCAAAGTCAAAAAGATTATTTTCACCCTGACTTAGTGGTGCATGGGGAAAGTCAAGTTTTAATTGGCTATATTTTATGTAACTCTTCTTTCATGCCAATTTTTGGTACGGTAAGATTTATGTAAATGAGTCAATGTTTTATTGATCTTTGTTGATTTTCAAACAGATCTGATTTGGGTTAGAATTAATGGAGAAAGTCCACAAAGAGAGGAGATTGCCTGGAGAATCTGCATTACCAGTCACTGTAGGTTGGCAATGAAAACAATAATTAGTACTTTGCAGTTTTACTGTGCTTTTCATCCAATGATTTCTTAATGTGTTACAGAGCTGGGTCAATTTTTTGGCACAAAACAATTTCCAGTCTAAAAATTTAGTTTTGTCCAAAATGTTTTTTTTCCTGCCAGAAAGTGTCAAATTCAACCTCTTTTTTTCTCTGATTAGAAAATTTGACTTAAAAAAATCATTTTGACTTGATATTTTGAAAAAAAATGTTTTCATGTTTCATTTTGACATGAAATTGTTTTAGTTTTGAATTTTACCCTTTTGTCTTTTTATTTTTATTGTCTTTTCATTTCATCCACCCAGCTCCCTACCTTTTCCACTGGAAAATGGAGGACAAGGGAAGAGTGTACCTGAAAGTGAAGTCCCCCATGCCCCTCCACACACACTTTTCATCTTTGTCTTATAGTTATCCAACTGGAAAAAATTGTAAAACATCAAATCTGAAAAATAAGTACCTCCCCCACTTACATTTTTTAAACCTTTCCTCTTACTCCCATCCCTCAATGGAAAAAAGAGATTGAAAGGAGGGAACCCCACCCCACAAGAAATCAATAAACCAAAATGGAAAACAAATTATTTTGTTTGTTTATTTGTGTGTTACTACAAAAATTCCTGTGGGAAAATCTGAAAATGTTGACAATTTCAAAATGGGATTTTTTCTTTAGGAAAAAAAATCAGGTTTTGAACTAAGTCTACTTAAAAAAAAAAATTGTAAACTAAGCCTCACAATGCTCCTGTAAGACACTATTCCATTTACAGATGAGCCTGCTGGGAAAAGAGAAGCTATTTGAATTGCCTAAGACCTCACATCAAGTCAATTGCAGAGCTAGGAACAGGACTCCGGAATCCCGGGTGGCAATTTGCGAATCAACCTTGGGTAGAGCTGTGCAACTAATCAATTTTTTTATTTGGACATCAAACTGGAAAAAAAATTGAGTCCTTCGACCAAACTGAACCAGAGCCCATACTAGTCTATGGCTAGACCAAAGCTGAAGTGGAAAACTACTGCCTGAGCAGCTATAGTTATATTAATACTGATGCTTCAGTGGTAGTTTTTCCATATAAGGAATGGAATTGTACACGAGTGGGAACCTGGGTCTTACAAATACATGTATACACCACAATAGGTAAATGATTTTATTGTTGTATCTACAGTTTGACAAGATAAAGTGTGTTGTGCAACTGAGATAAGTAGCTAGTAGTGACATATCATATTTTCTCAGAGTGGTTTATATTCATGCTAAGTTGTATAACTATGAATTGTTTTCATGTTTTCCCAGAATGCTTTTATTTATGCTAAGTTTTTAACCAAGGGGAAATGTAAAGTGGTATAATTTCAATGCTAGATGCAGAAACATACATTATCTTGTTGCTGTTTAATCAACATGTGCGCTGTATGAACATATGGCTAATTCAGATGTCTCTGGTGGCTTCTGGTATGCCATGTTTAAAACAAGATCAGTTGTTACTAGTTTCTTGTGTTTTCATCTTGGATAATGTATTGAGTATTCTATCCATCATAAACAAATATGATATGCGAGCAGAGTTTTAGCTCACACTTTAGGACACATTGAGTGCTGCATTATTGTCTTCCAGATTGGTACTGTACTAAACTATCTTTGATTAATAACTGATGGATTCTGGGTTATCTAATTTTTATCAATAAAATTATTGAATGCTAATGACCAAATATGAACATTTTTGGTCATTATTTTCATGAAACAAAGGTTTCATTGTGAATCAAAATGTTTCAAATTGAGGTTTTTTAAATTAAAAAAAAGAAAGTTTTAAAAAGACAGGAAGATTCCAAAACAAAATGTCTTTCTGAAGTGAAAAGTTGAAGTGTTTCATTTTAGAAGTGCCAAAACAATTTTAAAAAACCAAAACAATTAGCTGAAATTAACCCAAATTTGACAATTATTTTGGTTGACTTGAATCTACACAAGGTGTTTGCATAAAAAATGTCACCCAAATCTAGTTTTACAGCTGTCGTTATTTTTAGTGAAAGATGTGTATCTACATCATTTGTACTGTTCTGAAAGTCTCACCCCTAACCACTAGACCCTTACTCTCAGTGTCAGACATACTTATTTTGAATCTAAAGATACTGTACATGAATGCATATTTTTTCTAGCCTGCCCAACCTCATAGTATTCATATGTATTTTATTTAAATATCTAGCTAAGAACGTAGAAATATGACTCCACAAGTAGGTGACTAATGGATGGCCTGGGATGTCCCAGTGTGAAACTTTCGGGTAAGCCAAAGTCACCCACTTTGGTTCTAATTATAACGTAACTGCTGATTTTCAAGTTAAGTTTTGCTCACATTCAAAAGCCTTTCCAGTAAACCTTGACCAAATTATTACTTCAAATATCCTTGCATGTTATCTACAGAAAGCCAGGTGAGACTCAAGTTTCACTTTTCAATTCATTTAATCCCAAATCTCAAAGTGAAACTCAAATACTTTGGCATTTGAAATGTTTTTAACCTATACTTAGCTTGTGCAGGGTTACTGCTGAAAAACTTGATCACTCAATTATAACAAAAAAAGTAGTCATATCTGCCCCTCCTGCTGTTATCCAATTACATAAATCTTTATTTTGCTGACTAGCTGAGAACATGCCATTCTTTCAAGATTAAAAAGAAAAACTAAAATCCAAGAAAATTGAGTTGGTCGATAGATAATGTACTGAATGCTACTCTTAAGAATTATGAGTACTTTTAAAAGCTCATGGCAGCTTTTTAGCATACTGATCAAATTTGATGTTTGCATTTAAATAAAAAACAGTGTGAACCTACCAAATACATTTATAATGACAGAGGGCCTACATATTTTTTTTCATTGGTATTAAGAACACTCATTTACTGTAATAACAGCATAGGCCCTATGTAAATAAATTTAGGGTAGGATTCAAATGGAGGTATTCCAAGTTTGAGTTGTCTGACCCTTAGACAAAGAAAAAATATAATGAATTCTTTGCTTCTGCAGCACATACTGGCTGTTACTTTTATTGCCTTTACATCAACTGCTATACTGTCCAGTAGATGGGTATTCTTGTTACAGTCTCATTGAAATCAGATAGTTACATTGAGAAATAAGTCAAGCTGTCTACTAGTAATGAGATAACCCTGAGCGGTAGCTGTGACACTCTGTACCTTGGGGAACATCCTGCACCCCCATGTTTATCCTGTGATTGTGGTGTATCCAATGCAAAGTTTGTCATGTCGGGTTCTTTGGAAGGCTCATGATGCACTGAGCATTGTTGTTATTGTAATGGTATAGGTTGTAATTTTAAGTATATAGTTATGAGTGTGAAAATGTGGCCTCATGGCTTAAAACAAGCCCAGACAAAAACTCTCCAGGAGCAGAGGCCCAGGCAAAACTCTCCAAGAGCAGAGGGGCAGTTCACACCTCATCAGAGCATGTATGGGACAAACCCAACCCAGCCTCACAGGAACAAAGGACACTGGCCTAGGCAGCAACAAAGGATCTGTTGAGTGAATCCCCCCCTTCCTTTGGTTGGTTTGGGATGAGGTAATGCTCACTTGACTCTTTGAAGGGGGGCGAAGGGGCAAAGCCAAGAGGGAAGAGAGGATATAAATTAAATAAATGGAGATATCCTATCTCCTAGAACTGAAAGGGACCTTGAAAGGTCATTGAGTCCAGCCCCCTGCCTTCACTAGCAGGACCAAGTACTGATTTTGCCCCAGATCCCTAAGTGGCCCCCTCAAGGATTGAACTCACAACCCTGGGTTTAGCAGGCCAATGCTCAAACCACTGAGCTATCCCCCCCACATGTTAAAAGGGAGAGACGTTTGCCATGTGCTCTCTCTTCCACCTACCTCTACAGACCACCACCACCAAGTGACTGAAACGCTGATCAAAGGGGAGAACTGAAGGGCAACTAACCAGCTTGTGGTGAGAAGTATGCAAGTTTGTAAGGGGGGCTGAAAGAGTTAAGAGCAGTTTAGAAGGCATTTTGATTTTATTTCATTTGACCAAATCTGACTTGTTGTGCTTTCACTTATAATCACTAAAAAAACACAACCATCTTTGTGGATAATAAATGTGTTTGTTTATTCTACCTGAAACAGTGCATTTGGTTTGTCAGAGACTCCCCTTAGGATAACAAGCCTGGTACATAATTTCTTTGGTAAATTGACAAAATCATATAAGCTTGCAATGTCCAGCAGGCATTACTGGACACTGAAAGATGGAGGTTCCTAGGGTTGTGTCTGGGACCGGAGATATTGGATAGTGTCATTCAGTTGCACAATCCAAGCACCGGCTGGCCATAAGTGCTCACTCACATAGCTGGGCGGCAGCTTACATGCTAGAGACTGTGTGTGAACAGCCCAGGAGTGGGGGTTCTCACAGCAGAGCAGGATGAGGCTGGCTCCCAGAGTCAAGGACTCTAATGACCACTCCAGATAACACCGCTCCAGATAACACCAGGGGAATGTCACAGTAGCATAGCCCCTCCCCTGAGGTGAAACTCAAGTCTCCTCCCTGGAATGCTTTTCTCTCTCTCCTAGAGCAAGCTGGGTCTTGGGGTTTTCTGTGATGCCTTTGAGTGGAGGCACCAGTGACTGCTTATTTTGCCTGGGATACAAGGTGCAGGGGGGTAATTACAAATGAGTAATGCTACCACTGCTGGCACGGAGTATAAAATCCCTACAGAAGAAACAAGTACATCAACACGAACTCCAGCAAAGAAAGAAACAATGTAGCCATAAACAATATAGCAATGGGGGACTTTAATGGGAACAAGAAAATAGGTTCTGGAGAGGAAAGGGTTAGAATTAATTAATAAGTACTAACACATCAGGAAATCAACAAACTTCCCACCTCACAACTGGGGTTGTCAATTTTGGTTGGACATATTCCTGGAGGTTTCAGCACATGACATAATCTTTAATTCCTGGAGACTCTAGGCCAGTCCTGGAGGGTTGGCAACCCTACTCACAACTCCTCCCAACCCCAGTTTCCTTCCCTGGCATCTTCCAGGCAGATGATATGCTGGGGTATGAATCTAGAGGCAAGTGCTGTAGTACTGTGAACATTGGCTGGCTTAAACAATAAGGTGTCTTCTGATAGCGTCTTTGCCCCTAGATGGGACAGGGTCCTCTCCTATCTCCCTTCTCTGGAGTCCTGTGGAAGTCTTGGCTAGATCTTGGTCTCTTGCATTGGGTCAGATCTCTGATACTCTGGCTGCTGGTCTCTGCAGGGCTGGAACTGTCTGATCCATGCACTAAATCCCATAGCATACTCTATTTGTGGGAATGGCAGAGGAATATATCAGAGACTCCCTGAGCTGTTCAGTTTCTCTCTGAGCTCCCAAACTCAAAGTTTGAAATTGAAACTAAAACTAGTCTGTGTCTCTGGGTCAGGCTGTCCCCTCACATTGAGGGGCAGAGAAATCCTGGCTCATCATTGGCCCAGAAAACTTCATGACCAGATCACCAGGCAGAAGCTGGTATTTTCAGTCAATTCAGCTCCCCAATCCCCCCAGACATGCTGGGAAATGGTAACACAGGGCTCTGGTAGCTACTATTAGTCCATAGGAGATTAACTCCCTTAGCTGTTCAGTCCAGACCAGAGTTCCAGGAGCTGGCAAACTCCAAGCAGGGTTTAGATCAGTATTCTTTTAAACAAATCATGGAGTTTTTGTTATATGATGTTACCGCCCCCCCACCAGCCCTGTGGCAGC